>NC_141819.1:486339-497499 GCF_982586985.1 Callionymus lyra
GTGTCATCTCAGGTGATACTGCAGACAGTTTTTCTGCTATGTTTGACGCTCTTTCCTTTGATGACTGCACAGACGTGGACAGTTTTATTCACTGTTTCACTGGTCATTGTGTTGAAATACTGGATCAAGTGGCACCTGTTAAATCGAACTTGAAAATTCAGAAAAAACGGTGCCCTTGGACAAATGAAGATCTCCTGAGTCTGAAGAGACTTTGTCGAAAGACTGAGTATCTCTGGAAGTCCACTAAACTTGAGGTGCACAGACTTCACCTCAGGGATCTGATGACTTCTTACAACGAGATGGTAGAAACTGCTAGATCTGATTACATCAGAAAACTGGTAGCAGCAAATAGGAAAAACCCCAAAGTTTTGTTTGACACGATTAATTCTCTCGTGTCTCCTGCTCCTCAAATCACGCCGGTCTTCTGTGAAGCTGACAGCAATGCATTGTTGAGATTTTTCATTGACAAAATTAAATTCAAAGAGAACCTTGGAACCTCTACTGTCTCTGAGCCCCTCTCCTCCTCTTGGTCCTCCTTCACTGCTGTATCTTTGGGTGATATTTCATCACTAGTGAACAAGATGAAACCCTCCTCTTGCTCAGATGACGTCCTTCCTTGTAGGCTTTTTATCAAAGTATTTGATGTAATTGGCCCCTGAGTTACCAATATGGTGAACCTCTCCCTTTCCACAGGGGTTTTTCCCGATGCATCTAAACATGCCATTGTGGAGCCTCTGCTCAAAAAGCCAGGCTTAGACCCAACTGACCTCAGTAATTTCAGGACTATTTCTAATCTCCATTTCTTGTCCAAGATCTTGGAGAAGGTTGTGTCTGAGCAGCTGTTCCTGGATCAGAGCGACATCCATGAGAAGTTTCAGTCTGGCTTCCGTAAACATCTGTGTTTGATGATCTACTGACTCCTTCAAGAAACATCTGTATTTGATGATCTACTGACTCCTTCAAGAAACATCTGTATTTGATGATCTACTGACTCCTTCAAGAAACATCTGTATTTTATGATCTACTGACTCCTTCAAGAAACATCTGTATTTTATGATCTACTGACTCCTTCAAGAAACATCTGTGTTTGATGATCTACTGACTCCTTCAAGAAACATCTGTGTTTGATGATCTACTGACTCCTTTAAGAAACATCTGTGTTTGATGATCTACTGACTCCTTCAAGAAACATCTGTGTTTGATGATCTACTGACTCCTTCAAGAAACATCTGTGTTTGATGATCTACTGACTCCTTTAAGAAACATCTGTGTTTGATGATCTACTGACTCCTTCAAGAAACATCTGTGTTTGATGATCTACTGACTCCTTCAAGAAACATCTGTGTTTGATGATCTACTGACTCCTTCAAGAAACATCTGTGTTTGATGATCTACTGACTCCTTCAAGAAACATCTGTGTTTGATGATCTACTGACTCCTTTAAGAAACAACTGTGTTTGATGATCTACTGACTCCTTTAAGAAACATCTGTGTTTGATGATCTACTGACTCCTTCAAGAAACATCTGTGTTTGATGATCTACTGACTCCTTCAAGAAACATCTGTGTTTGATGATCTACTGACTCCTTCAAGAAACATCTGTGTTTGATGATCTACTGACTCCTTCAAGAAACATCTGTGTTTGATGATCTACTGACTCCTTCAAGAAACATCTGTGTTTGATGATCTACTGACTCCTTTAAGAAACATCTGTGTTTGATGATCTACTGACTCCTTCAAGAAACACCTGTGTTTGATGATCTACTGACTCCTTTAAGAAACATCTGTGTTTGATGATCTACTGACTCCTTTAAGAAACATCTGTGTTTGATGATCTACTGATTCCTTCAAGAAACATGTGTGTTTGATGATCTACTGACTCCGTCAAGAAACATGTGTGTTTGATGATCTACTGACTCCTTCAAGAAACATCTGTGTTTGATGATCTACTGACTCCTTCAAGAAACATCTGTGTTTGATGATCTACTGACTCCTTCAAGAAACATCTGTGTTTGATGATCTACTGACTCCTTCAAGAAACATGTGTGTTTGATGATCTACTGACTCCTTCAAGAAACATGTGTGTTTGATGATCTACTGACTCCTTCAAGAAACATCTGTGTTTGATGATCTACTGACTCCTTCAAGAAACATGTGTGTTTGATGATCTACTGACTCCTTCAAGAAACATCTGTGTTTGATGATCTACTGACTCCTTCAAGAAACATGTGTGTTTGATGATCTACTGACTCCTTCAAGAAACATCTGTGTTTGATGATCTACTGACTCCTTCAAGAAACATGTGTGTTTGATGATCTACTGACTCCTTCAAGAAACATGTGTGTTTGATGATCTACTGACTCCTTCAAGAAACATCTGTGTTTGATGATCTACTGACTCCTTCAAGAAACATCTGTGTTTGATGATCTACTGACTCCTTCAAGAAACATCTGTGTTTGATGATCTACTGACTCCTTCAAGAAACATGTGTGTTTGATGATCTACTGACTCCTTCAAGAAACATCTGTGTTTGATGATCTACTGACTCCTTCAAGAAACATGTGTGTTTGATGATCTACTGACTCCTTCAAGAAACATCTGTGTTTGATGATCTACTGACTCCTTCAAGAAACATGTGTGTTTGATGATCTACTGACTCCTTTAAGAAACATGTGTGTTTGATGATCTACTGACTCCTTCAAGAAACATCTGTGTTTGATGATCTACTGACTCCTTCAAGAAACATCTTAAGACGTTTTTATTTGTTATATACATAAATATATATATGTATATATACAGTATATGTATATATACATATATCAGAATCAGAATCCTTTATTTGTCCCGCGAGGGGAAATTCGGTTCAACAACAGCCAGAGTAATATACCAAAAAAATAAAACTAAAAAATTATAAAAAGAAAGAAAATATATATATATGTATATATACTGTATATATACATATATATATATATATATGTATATATACAGTATATGTATATATAAATAAATAAAATGCCATGATTGACAAGACAACAAGTTGATTGACAACAAGATGATTGACAGGTGTGTCTTCCTGCAGTTCGAAGGCTGCACCAAAGCTTTCTCTCGCCTGGAGAACCTGAAGATCCACCTGAGGAGCCACACAGGTGAGAAGCCGTACCTGTGTCAACACCCCGGCTGTCACAAGGCCTTCAGCAACTCCAGCGACCGCGCCAAGCATCAGCGCACACACCTGGACACGGTAGGTCACGACCTCTGACCTCTGATCCTTGACCTCTGACCTCAACACTTCATCTCTGTGTGGCTCGTCAAGCTGTCACTCAAAAGTCATTTTATAATAATATATATTAACTATTATATCAAGAGTGTAGACGAGTAATAATAATCATTATTATTATAATGTCATTATACATAAATAACATTATAATAATATTAACTATTATATCAAGAGTGTAGACGAGTAATAATAATCATTATTATTATAATGTCATTATAAATAAATAACATTATAATAATATTAACTATTATATCAAGAGTGTAGACGAGTAATAATAATCATTATTATTATAATGTCATTATAAATAAATAACATTATAATAATATTAACTATTATATCAAGAGTATAGACGAGTAATAATAATCATTATTATTATGTCATTATAAATAAATAACATTATAATAATATTAACTATTATATCAAGAGTGTAGACGAGTAATAATAATCATTATTATTATAATGTCATTATAAATAAATAACATTATAATAATATTAACTATTATATCAAGAGTATAGACGAGTAATAATAATCATTATTATTATGTCATTATAAATAAATAACATTATAATAATATTAACTATTATATCAAGAGTGTAGACGAGTAATAATAATCATTATTATTATAATGTAATTATAAATAAATAACATTATAATAATATTAACTATTATATCAAGAGTATAGACGAGTAATAATAATCATTATTATTATAATGTAATTATAAATAAATAACATTATAATAATATTAACTATTATATCAAGAGTGTAGACGAGTAATAATAATCATTATTATTATAATGTAATTATAAATAAATAACATTATAATAATATTAACTATTATATCAAGAGTGTAGACGAGTAATAATAATCATTATTATTATAATGTCATTATAAATAAATAACATTATAATAATATTAACTATTATATCAAGAGTATAGACGAGTAATAATAATTATTATTATTATGTCATTATAAATAAATAACATTATAATAATATTAACTATTATATCAAGAGTGTAGACGAGTAATAATAATCATTATTATTATAATGTCATTATAAATAAATAACATTATAATAATATTAACTATTATATCAAGAGTGTAGACGAGTAATAATAATCATTATTATTATAATGTCATTATAAATAAATAACATTATAATAATATTAACTATTATATCAAGAGTATAGACGAGTAATAATAATCATTATTATTATAATGTCATTATAAATAAATAACATTATAATAATATTAACTATTATATCAAGAGTATAGAAGAGTAATAATAATCATTATTATTATGTCATTATAAATAAATAACATTATAATAATATTAACTATTATATCAAGAGTGTAGTCGAGTAATAATAATCATTATTATTATAATGTCATTATAAATAAATAACATTATAATAATATTAACTATTATATCAAGAGTATAGACGAGTAATAATAATCATTATTATTATAATGTAATTATAAATAAATAACATTATAATAATATTAACTATTATATCAAGAGTGTAGACGAGTAATAATAATCATTATTATTATAATGTCATTATAAATAAATAACATTATAATAATATTAACTATTATATCAAGAGTATAGACGAGTAATAATAATCATTATTATTATAATGTCATTATAAATAAATAACATTATAATAATATTAACTATTATATCAAGAGTGTAGACGAGTAATAATAATCATTATTATTATAATGTAATTATAAATAAATAACATTATAATAATATTAACTATTATATCAAGAGTGTAGACGAGTAATAATAATCATTATTATTATAATGTCATTATAAATAAATAACATTATAATAATATTAACTATTATATCAAGAGTATAGACGAGTAATAATAATCATTATTATTATAATGTCATTATAAATAAATAACATTATAATAATATTAACTATTATATCAAGAGTATAGACGAGTAATAATAATCATTATTATTATAATGTCATTATAAATAAATAACATTATAATAATATTAACTATTATATCAAGAGTATAGACGAGTAATAATAATCATTATTATTATAATGTCATTATAAATAAATAACATTATAATAATATTAACTATTATATCAAGAGTATAGACGAGTAATAATAATCATTATTATTATAATGTCATTATAAATAAATAACATTATAATAATATTAACTATTATATCAAGAGTGTAGACGAGTAATAATAATCATTATTATTATAATGTAATTATAAATAAATAACATTATAATAATATTAACTATTATATCAAGAGTATAGACGAGTAATAATAATCATTATTATTATAATGTAATTATAAATAAATAACATTATAATAATATTAACTATTATATCAAGAGTATAGACGAGTAATAATAATCATTATTATTATAATGTCATTATAAATAAATAACATTATAATAATATTAACTATTATATCAAGAGTGTAGACGAGTAATAATAATCATTATTATTATAATGTCATTATAAATAAATAACATTATAATAATATTGACTATTATATCAAGAGTGTAGACGAGTAATAATAATCATTATTATTATAATGTAATTATAAATAAATAACATTATAATAATATTAACTATTATATCAAGAGTATAGACGAGTAATAATAATCATTATTATTATAATGTCATTATAAATAAATAACATTATAATAATATTAACTATTATATCAAGAATATAGACGAGTAATAATAATCATTATTATTATAATGTAATTATAAATAAATAACATTATAATAATATTAACTATTATATCAAGAGTATAGACGAGTAATAATAATCATTATTATTATAATGTCATTATACATAAATAACATTATAATAATATTAACTATTATATCAAGAGTGTAGACGAGTAATAATAATCATTATTATTATAATGTAATTATAAATAAATAACATTATAATAATATTAACTATTATATCAAGGGTGTAGACGAGTAATAATAATCATTATTATTATAATGTCATTATAAATAAATAACATTATAATAATATTAACTATTATATCAAGAGTATAGACGAGTAATAATAATCATTATTATTATAATGTCATTATAAATAAATAACATTATAATAATATTAACTATTATATCAAGAGTGTAGACGAGTAATAATAATCATTATTATTATAATGTCATTATAAATAAATAACATTATAATAATATTAACTATTATATCAAGAGTATAGACGAGTAATAATAATCATTATTATTATAATGTCATTATAAATAAATAACATTATAATAATATTAACTATTATATCAAGAGTGTAGACGAGTAATAATAATCATTATTATTATAATGTCATTATAAATAAATAACATTATAATAATATTAACTATTATATCAAGAGTATAGACGAGTAATAATAATCATTATTATTATAATGTCATTATAAATAAATAACATTATAATAATATTAACTATTATATCAAGAGTGTAGACGAGTAATAATAATCATTATTATTATAATGTCATTATAAATAAATAACATTATAATAATATTAACTATTATATCAAGAGTATAGACGAGTAATAATAATCATTATTATTATAATGTCATTATAAATAAATAACATTATAATAATATTAACTATTATATCAAGAGTATAGACGAGTAATAATAATCATTATTATTATGTAATTATAAATAAATAACATTATAATAATATTAACTATTATATCAAGAGTGTAGACGAGTAATAATAATCATTATTATTATAATGTCATTATAAATAAATAACATTATAATAATATTAACTATTATATCAAGAGTGTAGACGAGTAATAATAATCATTATTATTATAATGTCATTATAAATAAATAACATTATAATAATATTAACTATTATATCAAGAGTATAGACGAGTAATAATAATCATTATTATTATAATGTCATTATAAATAAATAACATTATAATAATATTAACTATTATATCAAGAGTATAGAAGAGTAATAATAATCATTATTATTATGTCATTATAAATGAATAACATTATAATAATATTAACTATTATATCAAGAGTGTAGACGAGTAATAATAATCATTATTATTATAATGTCATTATAAATAAATAACATTATAATAATATTAACTATTATATCAAGAGTATAGACGAGTAATAATAATCATTATTATTATAATGTAATTATAAATAAATAACATTATAATAATATTAACTATTATATCAAGAGTGTAGACGAGTAATAATAATCATTATTATTATAATGTCATTATAAATAAATAACATTATAATAATATTAACTATTATATCAAGAGTATAGACGAGTAATAATAATCATTATTATTATAATGTCATTATAAATAAATAACATTATAATAATATTAACTATTATATCAAGAGTGTAGACGAGTAATAATAATCATTATTATTATAATGTCATTATAAATAAATAACATTATAATAATATTAACTATTATATCAAGAGTATAGACGAGTAATAATAATCATTATTATTATAATGTCATTATAAATAAATAACATTATAATAATATTAACTATTATATCAAGAGTATAGCGAGTAATAATAATCATTATTATTATAATGTCATTATAAATAAATAACATTATAATAATATTAACTATTATATCAAGAGTATAGACGAGTAATAATAATCATTATTATTATAATGTAATTATAAATAAATAACATTATAATAATATTAACTATTATATCAAGAGTATAGACGAGTAATAATAATCATTATTATTATAATGTCATTATAAATAAATAACATTATAATAATATTAACTATTATATCAAGAGTATAGACGAGTAATAATAATCATTATTATTATAATGTAATTATAAATAAATAACATTATAATAATATTAACTATTATATCAAGAGTGTAGACGAGTAATAATAATCATTATTATTATAATGTCATTATAAATAAATAACATTATAATAATATTAACTATTATATCAAGAGTATAGACGAGTAATAATAATCATTATTATTATAATGTCATTATAAATAAATAACATTATAATAATATTAACTATTATATCAAGAGTGTAGACGAGTAATAATAATCATTATTATTATAATGTCATTATAAATAAATAACATTATAATAATATTAACTATTATATCAAGAGTATAGACGAGTAATAATAATCATTATTATTATAATGTCATTATAAATAAATAACATTATAATAATATTAACTATTATATCAAGAGTATAGCGAGTAATAATAATCATTATTATTATAATGTCATTATAAATAAATAACATTATAATAATATTAACTATTATATCAAGAGTATAGACGAGTAATAATAATCATTATTATTATAATGTAATTATAAATAAATAACATTATAATAATATTAACTATTATATCAAGAGTATAGACGAGTAATAATAATCATTATTATTATAATGTCATTATAAATAAATAACATTATAATAATATTAACTATTATATCAAGAGTGTAGACGAGTAATAATAATCATTATTATTATAATGTAATTATAAATAAATAACATTATAATAATATTAACTATTATATCAAGAGTTTAGACGAGTAATAATAATCATTATTATTATAATGTCATTATAAATAAATAACATTATAATAATATTAACTATTATATCAAGAATGTAGACGAGTAATAATAATCATTATTATTATAATGTAATTATAAATAAATAACATTATAATAATATTAACTATTATATCAAGAGTATAGACGAGTAATAATAATCATTATTATTATAATGTCATTATACATAAATAACATTATAATAATATTAACTATTATATCAAGAGTGTAGACGAGTAATAATAATCATTATTATTATAATGTCATTATAAATAAATAACATTATAATAATATTAACTATTATATCAAGAGTATAGACGAGTAATAATAATCATTATTATTATAATGTAATTATAAATAAATAACATTATAATAATATTAACTCTTATATCAAGGGTGTAGACGAGTAATAATAATCATTATTATTATAATGTCATTATAAATAAATAACATTATAATAATATTAACTATTATATCAAGAGTATAGACGAGTAATAATAATCATTATTATTATAATGTCATTATAAATAAATAACATTATAATAATATTAACTATTATATCAAGAGTGTAGACGAGTAATAATAATCATTATTATTATAATGTCATTATAAATAAATAACATTATAATAATATTAACTATTATATCAAGAGTATAGACGAGTAATAATAATCATTATTATTATAATGTCATTATAAATAAATAACATTATAATAATATTAACTATTATATCAAGAGTGTAGACGAGTAATAATAATCATTATTATTATAATGTCATTATAAATAAATAACATTATAATAATATTAACTATTATATCAAGAGTATAGACGAGTAATAATAATCATTATTATTATAATGTAATTATAAATAAATAACATTATAATAATATTAACTATTATATCAAGAGTGTAGACGAGTAATAATAATCATTATTATTATAATGTCATTATAAATAAATAACATTATAATAATATTAACTATTATATCAAGAGTATAGACGAGTAATAATAATCATTATTATTATAATGTAATTATAAATAAATAACATTATAATAATATTAACTATTATATCAAGAGTATAGACGAGTAATAATAATCATTATTATTATAATGTCATTATAAATAAATAACATTATAATAATATTAACTATTATATCAAGAGTATAGACGAGTAATAATAATCATTATTATTATAATGTCATTATAAATAAATAACATTATAATAATATTAACTATTATATCAAGAGTATAGACGAGTAATAATAATCATTATTATTATAATGTAATTATAAATAAATAACATTATAATAATATTAACTCTTATATCAAGGGTGTAGACGAGTAATAATAATCATTATTATTATAATGTCATTATAAATAAATAACATTATAATAATATTAACTATTATATCAAGAGTATAGACGAGTAATAATAATCATTATTATTATAATGTCATTATAAATAAATAACATTATAATAATATTAACTATTATATCAAGAGTGTAGACGAGTAATAATAATCATTATTATTATAATGTCATTATAAATAAATAACATTATAATAATATTAACTATTATATCAAGAGTATAGACGAGTAATAATAATCATTATTATAATGTCATTATAAATAAATAACATTATAATAATATTAACTATTATATCAAGAGTGTAGACGAGTAATAATAATCATTATTATTATAATGTCATTATAAATAAATAACATTATAATAATATTAACTATTATATCAAGAGTATAGACGAGTAATAATAATCATTATTATTATAATGTAATTATAAATAAATAACATTATAATAATATTAACTATTATATCAAGAGTGTAGACGAGTAATAATAATCATTATTATTATAATGTCATTATAAATAAATAACATTATAATAATATTAACTATTATATCAAGAGTATAGACGAGTAATAATAATCATTATTATTATAATGTCATTATAAATAAATAACATTATAATAATATTAACTATTATATCAAGAGTATAGACGAGTAATAATAATCATTATTATTATAATGTCATTATAAATAAATAACATTATAATAATATTAACTATTATATCAAGAGTGTAGACGAGTAATAATAATCATTATTATTATAATGTCATTATAAATAAATAACATTATAATAATATTAACTATTATATCAAGAGTATAGACGAGTAATAATAATCATTATTATTATAATGTCATTATAAATAAATAACATTATAATAATACTAAAACAGAGGAAGA
>NC_141819.1:497699-505199 GCF_982586985.1 Callionymus lyra
AGGACATGGAGGACAGGAAGGACATGATGGACATGAAGGACAGGAAGGACATGAAGGACATGAAGGACATGATGGACATGAAGGACATGGATGACATGATGGACATGAAGGACATGGAGGACAGGAAGGACATGATGGACATGAAGGACAGGAAGGACATGAAGGACATGATGGACATGAAGGACATGGAGGACAGGAAGGACATGATGGACATGAAGGACATGGAGGACAGGAAGGACATGGAGGACAGGAAGGACATGAAGGACATGATGGACATGAAGGACATGGAGGACATGAAGGACATGGAGGACAGGAAGGACATGATGGACATGAAGGACAGGAAGGACATGATGGACATGGAGGACAGGAAGGACATGGAGGACAGGAAGGACATGATAGATATGAAGGACATGATGGACATGGAGGACATGAAGGACAGGAAGGACATGATGGACATGGAGGACATGATGGACATGAAGGACATGGAGGACAGGAAGGACATGAAGGACATGATGGACATGAAGGACAGGAAGGACATGAAGGACATGATGGACATGAAGGACATGGATGACATGATGGACATGAAGGACATGGAGGACAGGAAGGACATGATGGACATGAAGGACATGAAGGACATGGAGGACAGGAAGGACATGATGGACATGAAGGACAGGAAGGACATGATGGACATGAAGGACATGGAGGACAGGAAGGACATGATGGACATGAAGGACAGGAAGGACATGAAGGACATGATGGACATGAAGGACATGAAGGACATGAAGGACATGATGGACATGAAGGACATGGAGGACATGATGGACAGGAAGGACAGGAAGGACATGAAGGACATGAAGGACATGATGGACATGAAGGACATGGAGGACATGATGGACATGAAGGACATGGAGGACAGGAAGGACATGAAGGACATGATGGACATGAAGGACATGGAGGACAGGAAGGACATGATGGACATGAAGGACATGAAGGACATGATGGACATGAAGGACATGGAGGACAGGAAGGACATGATGGACATGAAGGACAGGAAGGACATGAAGGACATGAAGGACATGATGGACATGAAGGACATGGATGACATGATGGACATGAAGGACATGGAGGACAGGAAGGACATGATGGACATGAAGGACAGGAAGGACATGAAGGACATGATGGACATGAAGGACATGGAGGACAGGAAGGACATGATGGACATGAAGGACATGGAGGACAGGAAGGACATGGAGGACAGGAAGGACATGAAGGACATGATGGACATGAAGGACATGGAGGACATGAAGGACATGGAGGACAGGAAGGACATGATGGACATGAAGGACAGGAAGGACATGATGGACATGGAGGACAGGAAGGACATGGAGGACAGGAAGGACATGATAGATATGAAGGACATGATGGACATGGAGGACATGAAGGACAGGAAGGACATGATGGACATGGAGGACATGATGGACATGAAGGACATGGAGGACAGGAAGGACATGAAGGACATGATGGACATGAAGGACAGGAAGGACATGAAGGACATGATGGACATGAAGGACATGGATGACATGATGGACATGAAGGACATGGAGGACAGGAAGGACATGATGGACATGAAGGACATGGAGGACAGGAAGGACATGATGGACATGAAGGACAGGAAGGACATGATGGACATGAAGGACATGGAGGACAGGAAGGACATGATGGACATGAAGGACAGGAAGGACATGAAGGACATGAAGGACATGATGGACATGAAGGACATGGAGGACATGATGGACATGAAGGACATGAAGGACATGATGGACATGAAGGACATGATGGACATGAAGGACATGAAAGACATGAAGGACATGATGGACATGAAGGACATGAAGGACATGAAGGACATGATGGACATGAAGGACATGGAGGACAGGAAGGACAGGAAGGACATGATGGACATGAAGGACATGGAGGACAGGAAGGACATGATGGACATGAAGGACAGGAAGGACATGATGGACATGGAGGACATGATGGACATGGAGGACAGGAAGGACATGGAGGACAGGAAGGACATGATGGATATGAAGGACATGATGGACATGGAGGACATGGAGGACAGGAAGGACATGATGGACATGAAGGACATGGAGGACATGAAGGACATGGAGGACAGGAAGGACATGATGGACATGAAGGACAGGAAGGACATGATGGACATGAAGGACATGGAGGACAGGAAGGACATGATGGACAGGAAGGACATGATGGACATGGAGGACAGGAAGGACAAGTAGGACAGGAAGGACATGATGGATATGAAGGACATGATGGACATGGAGGACATGAAGGACAGGAAGGACATGATGGATATGAAGGACATGATGGACATGGAGGACATGAAGGACATGAAGGACATGTAAGTAAGTAAGTAAGTAATATTTATTTATATAGCGCTTTTCGAGACCAGGGTCACAAAGAAGGACATGAAGGACATGGAGGACATGAAGGACATGATGGACATGTAGGACAGGAAGGACATGATGGACATGGAGGACATGGAGGACAGGAAGGACATGATGGACATGAAGGACAGGAAGGACATGATGGACATGGAGGACATGGAGGACAGGAAGGACAGGAAGGACATGAAGGACATGGAGGACAGGAAGGACATGATGGACATGAAGGACAGGAAGGACAGGAAGGACAGGAAGGACATGTAAGTAAGTAAGTAAGTAATATTTATTTATATAGCGCTTTTCGAGACCAGGGTCACAAAGAAGGACATGAAGGACATGGAGGACATGAAGGACATGATGGACATGAAGGACAGGAAGGACATGATGGACATGGAGGACATGGAGGACAGGAAGGACATGATGGACATGAAGGACAGGAAGGACATGATGGACATGGAGGACATGGAGGACAGGAAGGACAGGAAGGACATGATGGACATGAAGGACAGGAAGGACATGAAGGACATGATGGACATGAAGGACACGATGGACATGAAGGACATGGAGGACATGAAGGACATGGAGGACAGGAAGGACATGATGGACATGAAGGACAGGAAGGTAATGATGGACATGAAGGACATGGAGGACAGGAAGGACATGATGTACATGAAGGACAGGAAGGACATGAAGGACATGAAGGACATGATGGACATGAAGGACATGGAGGACATGATGGACATGAAGGACATGAAGGACATGAAGGACATGATGGACATGAAGGACATGAAGGACATGAAGGACATGAAAGACATGAAGGACATGAAGGTCATGAAGGACATGAAGGACATGATGGACATGAAGGACATGAAGGACATGAAGGACATGATGGACATGAATGACATGGAGGACAGGAAGGACAGGAAGGACATGATGGACATGAAGGACATGGAGGACAGGAAGGACATGATGGACATGGAGGACAGGAAGGACATGGAGGACAGGAAGGACATGATGGATATGAAGGACATGATGGACATGGAGGACATGGAGGACAGGAAGGACATGATGGACATGAAGGACATGGAGGACATGAAGGACATGGAGGACAGGAAGGACATGATGGACATGAATGACATGGAGGACAGGAAGGACATGATGGACATGAAGGACATGGAGGACAGGAAGGACATGATGGACATGAAGGACAGGAAGGACATGATGGACATGGAGGACAGGAAGGACATGGAGGACAGGAAGGACATGATGGATATGAAGGACATGATGGACATGGAGGACATGGAGGACAGGAAGGACATGATGGACATGAAGGACATGGAGGACATGAAGGACATGGAGGACAGGAAGGACATGATGGACATGAAGGACAGGAAGGACATGATGGACATGAAGGACATGGAGGACAGGAAGGACATGATGGACAGGAAGGACATGATGGACATGGAGGACAGGAAGGACATGTAGGACAGGAAGGACATGATGGATATGAAGGACATGATGGACATGGAGGACATGAAGGACAGGAAGGACATGATGGATATGAAGGACATGATGGACATGGAGGACATGAAGGACAGGAAGGACATGATGGACATGAAGGACAGGAAGGACATGATGGACATGGAGGACATGATGGACATGGAGGACAGGAAGGACATGGAGGACAGGAAGGACATGATGGATATGAAGGACATGATGGACATGGAGGACATGGAGGACAGGAAGGACATGATGGACATGAAGGACATGGAGGACATGAAGGACATGGAGGACAGGAAGGACATGATGGACATGAAGGACAGGAAGGACATGAAGGACATGATGGACATGAAGGACATGGAGGACAGGAAGGACATGATGGACATGAAGGACATGGAGGACAGGAAGGACATGGAGGACAGGAAGGACATGAAGGACATGATGGACATGAAGGACATGGAGGACATGAAGGACATGGAGGACAGGAAGGACATGATGGACATGAAGGACAGGAAGGACATGATGGACATGGAGGACAGGAAGGACATGGAGGACAGGAAGGACATGATAGATATGAAGGACATGATGGACATGGAGGACATGAAGGACAGGAAGGACATGATGGACATGGAGGACATGATGGACATGAAGGACATGGAGGACAGGAAGGACATGAAGGACATGATGGACATGAAGGACAGGAAGGACATGAAGGACATGATGGACATGAAGGACATGGATGACATGATGGACATGAAGGACATGGAGGACAGGAAGGACATGATGGACATGAAGGACATGAAGGACATGGAGGACAGGAAGGACATGATGGACATGAAGGACAGGAAGGACATGATGGACATGAAGGACATGGAGGACAGGAAGGACATGATGGACATGAAGGACAGGAAGGACATGAAGGACATGAAGGACATGATGGACATGAAGGACATGGAGGACATGATGGACATGAAGGACATGAAGGACATGATGGACATGAAGGACATGATGGACATGAAGGACATGAAGGACATGAAGGACATGAAAGACATGAAGGACATGAAGGACATGATGGACATGAAGGACATGAAGGACATGAAGGACATGATGGACATGAAGGACATGGAGGACAGGAAGGACAGGAAGGACATGATGGACATGAAGGACATGGAGGACAGGAAGGACATGATGGACATGAAGGACAGGAAGGACATGATGGACATGGAGGACATGATGGACATGGAGGACAGGAAGGACATGGAGGACAGGAAGGACATGATGGATATGAAGGACATGATGGACATGGAGGACATGGAGGACAGGAAGGACATGATGGACATGAAGGACATGGAGGACATGAAGGACATGGAGGACAGGAAGGACATGATGGACATGAAGGACAGGAAGGACATGATGGACATGAAGGACATGGAGGACAGGAAGGACATGATGGACAGGAAGGACATGATGGACATGGAGGACAGGAAGGACAAGTAGGACAGGAAGGACATGATGGATATGAAGGACATGATGGACATGGAGGACATGAAGGACAGGAAGGACATGATGGATATGAAGGACATGATGGACATGGAGGACATGAAGGACATGAAGGACATGTAAGTAAGTAAGTAAGTAATATTTATTTATATAGCGCTTTTCGAGACCAGGGTCACAAAGAAGGACATGAAGGACATGGAGGACATGAAGGACATGATGGACATGTAGGACAGGAAGGACATGATGGACATGGAGGACATGGAGGACAGGAAGGACATGATGGACATGAAGGACAGGAAGGACATGATGGACATGGAGGACATGGAGGACAGGAAGGACAGGAAGGACATGAAGGACATGGAGGACAGGAAGGACATGATGGACATGAAGGACAGGAAGGACAGGAAGGACAGGAAGGACATGTAAGTAAGTAAGTAAGTAATATTTATTTATATAGCGCTTTTCGAGACCAGGGTCACAAAGAAGGACATGAAGGACATGGAGGACATGAAGGACATGATGGACATGAAGGACAGGAAGGACATGATGGACATGGAGGACATGGAGGACAGGAAGGACATGATGGACATGAAGGACAGGAAGGACATGATGGACATGGAGGACATGGAGGACAGGAAGGACAGGAAGGACATGATGGACATGAAGGACAGGAAGGACATGAAGGACATGATGGACATGAAGGACACGATGGACATGAAGGACATGGAGGACATGAAGGACATGGAGGACAGGAAGGACATGATGGACATGAAGGACAGGAAGGTAATGATGGACATGAAGGACATGGAGGACAGGAAGGACAGGAAGGACATGGAGGACAGGAAGGACATGATGGATATGAAGGACATGATGGACATGGAGGACATGGAGGACAGGAAGGACATGATGGACATGAAGGACATGGAGGACATGAAGGACATGGAGGACAGGAAGGACATGATGGACATGAAGGACATGGAGGACAGGAAGGACATGATGGACATGAAGGACATGGAGGACATGAAGGACATGGAGGACAGGAAGGACATGATGGACATGAAGGACAGGAAGGACATGATGGACATGAAGGACATGGAGGACAGGAAGGACATGATGGACAGGAAGGACATGATGGACATGGAGGACAGGAAGGACATGTAGGACAGGAAGGACATGATGGATATGAAGGACATGATGGACATGGAGGACATGAAGGACAGGAAGGACATGATGGATATGAAGGACATGATGGACATGGAGGACATGAAGGACATGAAGGACATGTAAGTAAGTAAGTAAGTAATATTTATTTATATAGCGCTTTTCGAGACCAGGGTCACAAAGGAGGACATGAAGGACATGGAGGACAGGAAGGACATGATGGATATGAAGGACAGGAAGGACATGATGGACATGGAGGACATGGAGGACAGGAAGGACATGATGGACATGAAGGACAGGAAGGACACGATGGACATGGAGGACATGGAGGACAGGAAGGACATGATGGACAGGAAGGACATGATGGACATGAAGGACAGGAAGGACATGAAGGACATGATGGACATGAAGGACACGATGGACATGAAGGACATGGAGGACATGAAGGACATGGAGGACAGGAAGGACATGATGGACATGAAGGACAGGAAGGAGATGATGGACATGGAGGACATGAAGGACATGGAGGACAGGAAGGACATGATGGACATTATGGACATGAAGGACATGAAGGACATGGAGGACAGGAAGGACATGATGGACATGATGGATTTGAAGGACATGATGGACATGGAGGACATGAAGGACATGATGGACATCATGGACATGAAGGACAGGAAGGACATGATGGACATGGAGGACATGGAGGACAGGAAGGACATGATGGACAGGAAGGACATGATGGACATGAAGGACAGGAAGGACATGATGGACATGGAGGACATGGAGGACAGGAAGGACATGGAGGACAGGAAGGACATGATGGATATGAAGGACATGATGGACATGGAGGACATGAAGGACATGATGGACATGA
>NC_141819.1:510199-595199 GCF_982586985.1 Callionymus lyra
ATGAAAGAGAGGAGAGGACATGAAAGAGAGGACATGAAAGAGAGGAGAGGACATGAAAGAGAGGACATGAAAGAGAGGAGAGGACATGAAAGAGAGGACATGAAAGAGAGGAGAGGACATGAAAGAGAGGAGAGGACATGAAAGAGAGGAGAGGACATGAAAGAGAAGAGAGGACATGAAAGAGAGGAGGACATGAAAGAGAGGACATGAAAGAGAGGAGAGGACATGAAAGAGAGGAGAGGACATGAAAGAGAGGAGAGGACATGAAAGAGAGGAGGACATGAAAGAGAGGAGAGGACATGAAAGAGAGGAGGACATGAAAGAGAGGAGAGGACATGAAAGAGAGGACATGAAAGAGAGGAGATGAAAGAGAGGAGAGGACATGAAAGAGAGGAAAGGACATGAAAGAGAGGAGGACATGAAAGAGAGGAGAGGACATGAAAGAGAGGACATGAAAGAGAGGAGAGGACATGAAAGAGAGGAGAGGACATGAAAGAGAGGAGAGGACATGAAAGAGAGGAGAGGACATGAAAGAGAGGAAAGGACATGAAAGAGAGGACATGAAAGAGAGGAGAGGACATGAAAGAGAGGAGAGGACATGAAAGAGAGGACATGAAAGAGAGGAGAGGACATGAAAGAGAGGAGATGAAAGAGATGAGAGGACATGAAAGAGAGGAAAGGACATGAAAGAGAGGACATGAAAGAGAGGAAAGGACATGAAAGAGAGGAGAGGACATGAAAGAGAGGACATGAAAGAGAGGAGAGGACATGAAAGAGAGGAAAGGACATGAAAGAGAGGAGAGGACATGAAAGAGAGGAGAGGACATGAAAGAGAGGAGAGGACATGAAAGAGAGGAGAGGACATGAAAGAGAGGAGAGGACATGAAAGAGAGGACATGAAAGAGAGGAGAGGACATGAAAGAGAGGAGATGAAAGAGAGGAGAGGACATGAAAGAGAGGAAAGGACATGAAAGAGAGGACATGAAAGAGAGGAAAGGACATGAAAGAGAGGAGAGGACATGAAAGAGAGGACATGAAAGAGAGGAGAGGACATGAAAGAGAGGAAAGGACATGAAAGAGAGGAGAGGACATGAAAGAGAGGACATGAAAGAGAGGAGAGGACATGAAAGAGAGGAGAGGACATGAAAGAGAGGACATGAAAGAGAGTAGAGGACATGAAAGAGAGGACATGAAAGAGAGGAGAGGACATGAAAGAGAGGAGAGGACATGAAAGAGAGGAGAGGACATGAAAGAGAGGACATGAAAGAGAGGACATGAAAGAGAGGACATGAAAGAGAGGAGAGGACATGAAAGAAAGGACATGAAAGAGAGGAGAGGACATGAAAGAGAGGAGAGGACATGAAAGAGAGGAGGACATGAAAGAGAGGAGAGGACATGAAAGAGAGGAGAGGACATGAAAGAGAGGAGAGGACATGAAAGAGAGGAGAGGACATGAAAGAGAGGAGAGGACATGAAAGAGAGGAGAGGACATGAAAGAGAGGAGGACATGAAAGAGAGGACATGAAAGAGAGGAGAGGACATGAAAGAGAGGACATGAAAGAGAGGAGAGGACATGAAAGAGAGGACATGAAAGAGAGGACATGAAAGAGAGGAGAGGACATGAAAGAGAGGAGAGGACATGAAAGAGAGGAGAGGACATGAAAGAGAGGACATGAAAGAGAGGAGAGGACATGAAAGAGAGGAGAGGACATGAAAGAGAGGAAAGGACATGAAAGAGAGGACATGAAAGAGAGGAGATGAAAGAGAGGAGAGGACATGAAAGAGAGGAGAGGACATGAAAGAGAGGAGAGGACATGAAAGAGAGGACATGAAAGAGAGGAGAGGACATGAAAGAGAGGAGAGGACATGAAAGAGAGGAAAGGACATGAAAGAGAGGACATGAAAGAGAGGAGAGGACATGAAAGAGAGGAAAGGACATGAAAGAGAGGACATGAAAGAGAGGAGAGGACATGAAAGAGAGGAGAGGACATGAAAGAGAGGACATGAAAGAGAGGACATGAAAGAGAGGAGAGGACATGAAAGAGAGGACATGAAAGAGAGGACATGAAAGAGAGGAGAGGACATGAAAGAGAGGAGAGGACATGAAAGAGAGGACATGAAAGAGAGTAGAGGACATGAAAGAGAGGACATGAAAGAGAGGAGAGGACATGAAAGAGAGGAGAGGACATGAAAGAGAGGAGAGGACATGAAAGAGAGGACATGAAAGAGAGGACATGAAAGAGAGGACCTGAAAGAGAGGAGAGGACATGAAAGAGAGGACATGAAAGAGAGGAGAGGACATGAAAGAGAGGACATGAAAGAGAGGAGAGGGCATGAAAGAGAGGAAAGGACATGAAAGAGAGGAGAGGACATGAAAGAGAGGAGAGGACATGAAAGAGAGGACATGAAAGAGAGGACTTGAAAGAGAGGACATGAAAGAGAGGAGAGGACATGAAAGAGAGGACATGAAAGAGAGGAGAGGACATGAAAGAGAGGACATGAAAGAGAGGAGAGGACATGAAAGAGAGGAGAGGACATGAAAGAGAGGACATGAAAGAGAGGACATGAAAGAGAGGAGAGGACATGAAAGAGAGGAGAGGACATGAAAGAGAGGACATGAAAGAGAGGAGAGGACATGAAAGAGAGGAGAGGACATGAAAGAGAGGACATGAAAGAGAGGACATGAAAGAGAGGACCTGAAAGAGAGGAGAGGACATGAAAGAGAGGACATGAAAGAGAGGAGAGGACATGAAAGAGAGGACATGAAAGAGAGGAGAGGGCATGAAAGAGAGGAAAGGACATGAAAGAGAGGAGAGGACATGAAAGAGAGGAGAGGACATGAAAGAGAGGACATGAAAGAGAGGACTTGAAAGAGAGGACATGAAAGAGAGGAGAGGACATGAAAGAGAGGACATGAAAGAGAGGAGAGGACATGAAAGAGAGGACATGAAAGAGAGGAGAGGACATGAAAGAGAGGAGAGGACATGAAAGAGAGGACATGAAAGAGAGGACATGAAAGAGAGGAGAGGACATGAAAGAGAGGACATGAAAGAGAGGAGAGGACATGAAAGAGAGGAGAGGACATGAAAGAGAGGACATGAAAGAGAGGACTTGAAAGAGAGGACATGAAAGAGAGGAGAGGACATGAAAGAGAGGACATGAAAGAGAGGAGAGGACATGAAAGAGAGGACATGAAAGAGAGGAGAGGACATGAAAGAGAGGAGAGGACATGAAAGAGAGGACATGAAAGAGAGGACATGAAAGAGAGGAGAGGACATGAAAGAGAGGAGAGGACATGAAAGAGAGGACATGAAAGAGAGGAGAGGACATGAAAGAGAGGAGAGGACATGAAAGAGAGGACATGAAAGAGAGGACATGAAAGAGAGGAGAGGACATGAAAGAGAGGAGAGGACATGAAAGAGAGGACATGAAAGAGAGGAGAGGACATGAAAGAGAGGAGAGGACATGAAAGAGACAACAACCAGAACCACAACAACTTAAAGGTGTTTTCACTGCATTTCACACACCTACACACACACACACACACACACACACAACTAAACACACAGACACACGCACACACACACACACACACCTACACACACACACACACACACACACACACACACACACCTACACACACACACACACACACACACACACCTACACACACACACATGTTCATAGTTAACATTCTTCCTGTTGTTAACTTGTTTTTATTAAAGACTCGTCACTAACTCTCTTCCTCCGGGCGAGTCACGACTATAGTGAGTCTGACATCTGTTGTTGATACAGGAGTGTAGTTGTGTAACTGTTGATGTGTGTGATACAGGAGTGTAGTTGTGTAGCTGTTGATGTGTGTGATACAGGAGTGTAGTTGTGTAACTGTTGATGTGTGTGATACAGGAGTGTAGTTGTGTAACTGTTGATATGTGTGATACAGGAGTGTAGTTGTGTAACCGTTGATGTGTGTGATACAGGAGTGTAGTTGTGTAACTGTTGATATGTGTGATACAGGAGTGTAGTTGTGTAACTGTTGATGTGTGTGATACAGGAGTGTAGTTGTGTAACTGTTGATATGTGTGATACAGGACTGTAGTTGTGTAACTGTTGATGTGTGTGATACAGGAGTGTAGTTGTGTAGCTGTTGATATGTGTGATACAGGAGTGTAGTTGTGTAACTGTTGATGTGTGTGATACAGGAGTGTAGTTGTGTAACTGTTGATATGTGTGATACAGGACTGTAGTTGTGTAACTGTTGATGTGTGTGATACAGGAGTGTAGTTGTGTAGCTGTTGATATGTGTGATACAGGAGTGTAGTTGTGTAACTGTTGATATGTGTGATACAGGAGTGTAGTTGTGTAACTGTTGATATGTGTGATACAGGAGTGTAGTTGTGTAACCGTTGATGTGTGTGATACAGGAGTGTAGTTGTGTAACTGTTGATATGTGTGATACAGGAGTGTAGTTGTGTAACTGTTGATGTGTGTGATACAGGAGTGTAGTTGTGTAACTGTTGATATGTGTGATACAGGACTGTAGTTGTGTAACTGTTGATGTGTGTGATACAGGAGTGTAGTTGTGTAGCTGTTGATATGTGTGATACAGGAGTGTAGTTGTGTAACTGTTGATGTGTGTGATACAGGAGTGTAGTTGTGTAACTGTTGATATGTGTGATACAGGACTGTAGTTGTGTAACTGTTGATGTGTGTGATACAGGAGTGTAGTTGTGTAGCTGTTGATATGTGTGATACAGGAGTGTAGTTGTGTAACTGTTGATATGTGTGATGCAGGAGTGTAGTTGTGTAACTGTTGATGTGTGTGATACAGGAGTGTAGTTGTGTAACTGTTGATGTGTGTGATACAGGAGTGTAGTTGTGTAACTGTTGATATGTGTGATACAGGACTGTAGTTGTGTAACTGTTGATATGTGTGATGCAGGAGTGTAGTTGTGTAACTGTTGATGTGTGTGATACAGGAGTGTAGTTGTGTAGTTGTTGATATGTGTGATACAGGAGTGTAGTTGTGTAGCTGTTGATGTGTGTGATACAGGAGTGTAGTTGTGTAACTGTTGATATGTGTGATACAGGAGTGTAGTTGTGTAACCGTTGATGTGTGTGATACAGGAGTGTAGTTGTGTAGCTGTTGATATGTGTGATACAGGAGTGTAGTTGTGTAACTGTTGATGTGTGTGATACAGGAGTGTAGTTGTGTAACTGTTGATATGTGTGATACAGGAGTGTAGTTGTGTAACTGTTGATGTGTGTGATACAGGAGTGTAGTTGTGTAACTGTTGATGTGTGTGATACAGGAGTGTAGTTGTGTAACTGTTGATGTGTGTGATACAGGAGTGTAGTTGTGTAACTGTTGATATGTGTGATACAGGAGTGTAGTTGTGTAACCGTTGATGTGTGTGATACAGGAGTGTAGTTGTGTAGCTGTTGATATGTGTGATACAGGAGTGTAGTTGTGTAACTGTTGATATGTGTGATACAGGAGTGTAGTTGTGTAGCTGTTGATATGTGTGATACAGGAGTGTAGTTGTGTAACTGTTGATATGTGTGATACAGGAGTGTAGTTGTGGAACTGTTGATGTGTGTGATACAGGAGTGTAGTTGTGTAGCTGTTGATATGTGTGATACAGGAGTGTAGTTGTGTAGTTGTTGATATGTGTGATACAGGAGTGTAGTTGTGTAGTTGTTGATATGTGTGATACAGGAGTGTAGTTGTGTAGTTGTTGATATGTGTGATACAGGAGTGTAGTTGTGTAGTTGTTGATGTGTGTGATACAGGAGTGTAGTTGTGTAGTTGTTGATGTGTGTGATACAGGAGTGTAGTTGTGTAGTTGTTGATGTGTGTGATACAGGAGTGTAGTTGTGTAGCTGTTGATATGTGTGATACAGGAGTGTAGTTGTGTAACTGTTGATGTGTGTGATACAGGAGTGTAGTTGTGTAACTGTTGATGTGTGTGGTACAGGAGTGTAGTTGTGTAACTGTTGACATGTATAATACAGGAGTGTAGTTGTGTAGTTGTTGATATGTGTGATACAGGAGTGTAGTTGTGTAGTTGTTGATATGTGTGATACAGGAGTGTAGTTGTGTAATATGATACGATTAACAATGCTAGGATTAACAATGCTACGATTAGCAATGCTACGATTAGCAATGCTATGATTAGCAATGATACGGTTAAATATGATACGATTAACAATGCTAAGATTAACAATGCTACGATTAGCAATGCTACGATTAGCAATGCTACGATTAGCAATGCTACGATTAAATATGATACGATTAACAATGCTAAGATTAACAATGCTACGATTAGCAATGCTACGATTAGCAATGCTACGATTAAATATGATACGATTAACAATGCTACGATTAGCAATGCTACGATTAGCAATGCTACGATTAATATGATACGATTAACAATGCTAAGATTAACAATGCTACGATTAGCAATGCTACGATTAGCAATGCTACGATTAAATATGATACGATTAACAATGCTAAGATTAACAATGCTACGATTAGCAATGCTACGATTAGCCATGCTACGATTAAATATGATACGATTAACAATGCTAAGATTAAAAATGCTACGATTAGCAATGCTACGATTAGCAATGCTACGATTAAATATGATACAATTAACAATGCTAAGATTAAAAATGCTACGATTAGCAATGCTACGATTAAATATGATACGATTAACAATGCTAAGATTAACAATGCTACGATTAGCAATGCTACGATTAGCAATGCTACGATTAAATATGATACGATTAACAATGCTAAGATTAACAATGCTACGATTAGCAATGCTACGATTAGCAATGCTACGATTAAATATGATACGATTAACAATGCTAAGATTAGCAATGCTACGATTAGCAATGCTACGATTAGCAATGCTACGATTAAATATGATAGGATTAACAATGCTAAGATTAACAATGCTAAGATTAGCAATGCTAAGATTAACAATGCTACGATTAACAATGCTAAGATTAGCAATGCTACGTGCTAATCATATTCACAAGCAGCTGAAACAACCAACGTTACTCTGAAGTGAAATTATGTAAATAATGCTCTTGAAATGAAATATTGATTTTATATTTATGAATTATAGAACGTGTTCATTTAATTTGTTTTAAATGTGTATTAAATATTTCATTTATTTACTTGACCCTTTGTTGTCTCCGTGTCAAGGTAAAAGGTGGAGGTCGTTGACCTTGAACCTGAGTCAACAATGGATAATATATATTAATTAATGAATTTTTTAATGTTTGAGAATTTTATTATTGTCACGAATCTTTAATATGTTTGAACATATGTTAGTTTTCATGGGATCTTCTTGACCTCTTGACCTCTTGACCTTCTCCGGTGAGTGTGAATGTATTTGGATCAGGATCATGTCACCAGAGAAACTTCTACATGTTTATCTTCTGCAACACTTTCATCAAGCGATTTTTCTCTATTTACCCAGAATGCAACTGGGTCTCCTTCAATAATTCAGACGGTAGATAATGAGCCTCATGTTTATTCCGTTTGCTTCACAGTGAGCAGAACCTCAGCTCGTCCAGCTTTGAAGTAAGTCGTGGAATCTTCAGTCCTGGAGTGAACCTGATCCATCACTCCTCGTTCACAACACAACAGTATGGTGACGTTGTAATGACAACATTCCATCACTCCTCGTTCACAACACAACAGTATGGTGTCGTTGTAATGACAACATTCCATCACTCCTCGTTCACAACACAACAGTATGGTGACGTTGTAATGACAACATTCCATCACTCCTCGTTCACAACACAACAGTATGGTGTCGTTGTAATGACAACATTCCATCACTCCTCGTTCACAACACAACAGTATGGTGTCGTTGTAATGACAACATTCCATCACTCCTCGTTCACAACACAACAGTATGGTGTCGTTGTAATGACAACATTCCATCACTCCTCGTTCACAACACAACAGTATGGTGACGTTGTAATGACAACATTCCATCACTCCTCGTTCACAACACAACAGTATGGTGTCGTTGTAATGACAACATTCCATCACTCCTCGTTCACAACACAACAGTATGGTGACGTTGTAATGACAAAATTCCATCACTCCTCGTTCACAACACAACAGTATGGTGACGTTGTAATGACAACATTCCATCACTCCTCGTTCACAACACAACAGTATGGTGTCGTTGTAATGACAACATTCCATCACTCCTGCAGTTACAATACAACAACATGATGACGTTGTAATGACAACATTCCATCACTCCTCGTTCACAACACAACAGTATGGTGACGTTGTAATGACAACATTCCATCACTCCTCGTTCACAACACAACAGTATGGTGACGTTGTAATGACACCATTCCATCACTCCTCGTTCACAACACAACAGTATGGTGTCGTTGTAATGACAACATTCCATCACTCCTCGTTCACAACACAACAGTATGGTGACGTTGTAATGACAACATTCCATCACTCCTCGTTCACAACACAACAGTATGATGACGTTGTAATGACAACATTCCATCACTCCTCGTTCACAACACAACAGTATGGTGACGTTGTAATGACACCATTCCATCACTCCTCGTTCACAACACAACAGTATGGTGACGTTGTAATGACAACATTCCATCACTCCTCGTTCACAACACAACAATATGGTGTCGTTGTAATGACAACATTCCATCACTCCTCGTTCATAACACAACAATATGGTGACGTTGTAATGACAACATTCCATCACTCCTCGTTCACAACACAACAGTATGGTGTCGTTGTAATGACAACATTCCATCACTCCTCGTTCACAACACAACAGTATGGTCTCGTTGTAATGACAACATTCCATCACTCCTCGTTCACAACACAACTGTATAGTGACGCTGTAATGACAACATTCCATCACTCCTCGTTCACAACACAACAGTATGGTGACGTTGTAATGACAACATTCCATCACTCCTCGTTCACAACACAACTGTATGGTGACGTTGTAATGACAACTTTCCATCACTCCTCGTTCACAACACAACAATATGGTGACGTTGTAATGACAACATTCCATCACTCCTCGTTCACAACACAACAATATGATGACGTTGTAATGACAACATTCCATCACTCCTCGTTAACAACACAACATTATGGTGACGTTGTAATGACAACATTCCATCACTCCTCGTTCACAACACAACAGTATGGTGACGTTGTAATGACAACATTCCATCACTCCTCGTTCACAACACAACAGTATGGTGACGTTGTAATGACAACATTCCATCACTCCTCGTTCACAACACAACAATATGGTGACGTTGTAATGACAACATTCCATCAGTCCTCGTTCACAACACAACAATATAATGAGGTTGTAGTGACAACATTCCATCACTCCTGCACTCACAACACAACAATATGATGACGTTGTAATGACAACATTCCATCACTCCTGCACTCAAAACACAACAATATGGTGACGTTGTAATGTCAACATTCCATCACTCCTGCACTCACAACAAAACAATATGGTGAAGTTGTAATGACAACATTCCATCACTCCTCGTTCACAACACAACAATATGGTGACGTTGTAATGACAACATTCCATCACTCCTCGTTCACAACACAACAGTATGGTGACGTTGTAATGACAACATTCCATCACTCCTCGTTCACAACACAACAGTATGGTGACGTTGTAATGACAACATTCCATCACTCCTCGTTCACAACACAACAGTATGGTGACGTTGTAATGACAACATTCCATCACTCCTCGTTCACAACACAACAGTATGGTGTCGTTGTAATGACAACATTCCATCACTCCTCGTTCACAACACAACAGTATGGTGTCGTTGTAATGACAACATTCCATCACTCCTCGTTCACAACACAACAGTATGGTGTCGTTGTAATGACAACATTCCATCACTCCTCGTTCACAACACAACAGTATGGTGTCGTTGTAATGACAACATTCCATCACTCCTCGTTCACAACACAACAGTATGGTGACGTTGTAATGACAACATTCCATCACTCCTCGTTCACAACACAACAGTATGGTGTCGTTGTAATGACAACATTCCATCACTCCTCGTTCACAACACAACAGTATGGTGACGTTGTAATGACAACATTCCATCACTCCTCGTTCACAACACAACAGTATGGTGACGTTGTAATGACAACATTCCATCACTCCTCGTTCACAACACAACAGTATGGTGTCGTTGTAATGACAACATTCCATCACTCCTGCAGTTACAATACAACAACATGATGACGTTGTAATGACAACATTCCATCACTCCTCGTTCACAACACAACAGTATGGTGACGTTGTAATGACAACATTCCATCACTCCTCGTTCACAACACAACAGTATGGTGACGTTGTAATGACACCATTCCATCACTCCTCGTTCACAACACAACAGTATGGTGTCGTTGTAATGACAACATTCCATCACTCCTCGTTCACAACACAACAGTATGGTGACGTTGTAATGACAACATTCCATCACTCCTCGTTCACAACACAACAGTATGATGACGTTGTAATGACAACATTCCATCACTCCTCGTTCACAACACAACAGTATGGTGACGTTGTAATGACACCATTCCATCACTCCTCGTTCACAACACAACAGTATGGTGACGTTGTAATGACAACATTCCATCACTCCTCGTTCACAACACAACAATATGGTGTCGTTGTAATGACAACATTCCATCACTCCTCGTTCATAACACAACAATATGGTGACGTTGTAATGACAACATTCCATCACTCCTCGTTCACAACACAACAGTATGGTGTCGTTGTAATGACAACATTCCATCACTCCTCGTTCACAACACAACAGTATGGTCTCGTTGTAATGACAACATTCCATCACTCCTCGTTCACAACACAACTGTATAGTGACGCTGTAATGACAACATTCCATCACTCCTCGTTCACAACACAACAGTATGGTGACGTTGTAATGACAACATTCCATCACTCCTCGTTCACAACACAACTGTATGGTGACGTTGTAATGACAACTTTCCATCACTCCTCGTTCACAACACAACAATATGGTGACGTTGTAATGACAACATTCCATCACTCCTCGTTCACAACACAACAATATGATGACGTTGTAATGACAACATTCCATCACTCCTCGTTAACAACACAACAATATGGTGACGTTGTAATGACAACATTCCATCACTCCTCGTTCACAACACAACAGTATGGTGACGTTGTAATGACAACATTCCATCACTCCTCGTTCACAACACAACAGTATGGTGACGTTGTAATGACAACATTCCATCACTCCTCGTTCACAACACAACAATATGGTGACGTTGTAATGACAACATTCCATCAGTCCTCGTTCACAACACAACAATATAATGAGGTTGTAGTGACAACATTCCATCACTCCTGCACTCACAACACAACAATATGATGACGTTGTAATGACAACATTCCATCACTCCTCGTTCACAACACAACAATATGGTGACGTTGTAATGACAACATTCCATCACTCCTGTAGTCACAACACAACAATATGATGAGGTTGTAATGACAACATTCCATCACTCCTCGTTCACAACACAACAATATGATGACATTGTAATGACAACATTCCATCACTCCTGCACTCACATCACAACAATATGATGATGTTATAATGACAACATTCCATCACTCCTGCACTCACAACACAACAATATGATGACGTTGTAATGTCAACTTTCCATCACTCCTGCACTCACAACACAACAATAGGATGACATTGTAATGACAACATTCCATCACTCCTGTAGTCACAACACAACAATATGATGAGGTTGTAATGACAACATTCCATCACTCCTCGTTCACAACACAACAATATGGTGACGTTATAATGACAACATTCCATCACTCCTCGTTCACAACACAACAATATGGTGACGTTATAATGACAACATTCCATCACTCCTCGTTCACAACACAACAATATGGTGACGTTATAATGACAACATTCCATCAGTCCTCGTTCACAACACAACAATATAATGAGGTTGTAGTGACAACATTCCATCACTCCTGCACTCACAACACAACAATATGATGACGTTGTAATGACAACATTCCATCACTCCTGCACTCACAACACAACAATATGATGACGTTGTAATGACAACATTCCATCACTCCTGCACTCACAACACAACAATAGGATGACATTGTAATGACAACATTCCATCACTCCTGTAGTCACAACACAACAATATGGTAACGTTGTGATGACAACATTTCATCACTCCTGTAGTCACAACACAACAGTATGGTGACGTTGTAATGACAACATTCCATCACTCCTCGTTCATAACACAACAATATGGTGACGTTGTAATGGCAACATTACATCACTCCTTGTTCACAACACAACAATATGGTGGCGTTGTAATGACAACATTCCATCACTCCTGTAGTCACAACACAACAATATGGTGACGTTGTAATGGCAACATTACATCACTCCTTGTTCACAACACAACAATATGGTGACGTTTTAATGACAACATTCCATCACTCCTCGTTCACAACACAACAATATGATGAGGTTGTAATGACAACATTCCATCACTCCTCGTTCACAACACAACAATATGATGACGTTGTAATGACAACATTCCATCACTCCTCGTTCACAACACAACAATATGATGATGTTGTAATGACAACATTCCATCACTCCTGCAGTTACAATACAACAACATGATGACGTTGTAATGACAACTTTCCATCACTCCTGCACTCACAACACAACAATATGATGACGTTGTAATGACAACATTCCATCACTCCTCGTTCACAACACAACAATATGATGACGTTGTAATGACAACATTCCATCACTCCTGCACTCACAACACAACAATATGATGACGTTGTAATGACAACATTCCATCAGTCCTCGTTCACAACACAACAATATAATGAGGTTGTAATGACAACATTCCATCACTCCTGCACTCACAACACAACAATATGATGACGTTGTAATGACAACATTCCATCACTCCTGCACTCACAACACAACAATATGATGACGTTGTAATGACAACATTCCATCACTCCTGCACTCACAACACAACAATATGGTGATGTTGTAATGACAACATTCCATCACTCCTGCACTCACAACAAAACAATATGGTGAAGTTGTAATGACAACATTCCATCACTCCTCGTTCACAACACAACAATATAATGAGGTTGTAATGACAACATTCCATCACTCCTCGTTCACAACACAACAATATAATGAGGTTGTAGTGACAACATTCCATCACTCCTGCACTCACAACACAACAATATGATGACGTTGTAATGACAACATTCCATCATTCCTCGTTCACAACACAACAATATGGTGACATTGTAATGACAACATTCCATCACTCCTGTAGTCACAACACAACAGTATGGTGACGTTGTAATGACAACATTACATCACTCCTGTTGTCACAACACAACAATATGATGAGGTTGTAATGACAACATTCCATCACTCCTCGTTCACAACACAACAATATGATGACATTGTAATGACAACATTCCATCACTCCTGCACTCACATCACAACAATATGATGATGTTGTAATGACAACATTCCATCACTCCTGCACTCACAACACAACAATATGATGACGTTGTAATGACAACATTCCATCACTCCTGCACTCACAACACAACAATAGGATGACATTGTAATGACAACATTCCATCACTCCTGTAGTCACAACACAACAATATGGTAACGTTGTAATGACAACATTTCATCACTCCTGTAGTCACAACACAACAGTATGGTGACGTTGTAATGACAACATTCCATCACTCCTCGTTCATAACACAACAATATGGTGACGTTGTAATGACAACATTCCATCACTCCTCGTTCACAACACAACAATATGATGAGGTTGTAATGACAACATTCCATTACTCCTCGTTCACAACACAACAATATGATGACGTTGTAATGACAACATTCCATCACTCCTCGTTCACAACACAACAATATGATGATGTTGTAATGACAACATTCCATCACTCCTGCAGTTACAATACAACAACATGATGACGTTGTAATGACAACTTTCCATCACTCCTGCACTCACAACACAACAATATGATGACGTTGTAATGACAACATTCCATCACTCCTGCACTCACAACAAAACAATATGGTGAAGTTGTAATGACAACATTCCATCACTCCTGCACTCACAACAAAACAATATGGTGAAGTTGTAATGACAACATTCCATCACTCCTGCAGTTACAATACAACAACATGATGACGTTGTAATGACAACATTCCATCACTCCTGCACTCACAACACAACAATATGATGACGTTGTAATGACAACATTCCATCACTCCTGCACTCACAACACAACAATAGGATGACATTGTAATGACAACATTCCATCACTCCTGTAGTCACAACACAACAATATGGTAACGTTGTAATGACAACACTCCATCACTCCTGTAGTCACAACACAAAAATATGGTGACGTTGTAATGGCAACATTACATCACTCCTTGTTCACAACACAACAATATGGTGACGTTGTAATGACAACATTCCATCACTCCTCGTTCACAACACAACAATATGATGACATTGTAATGACAACATTCCATCACTCCTCGTTCACAACACAACAATATGGTGACGTTGTAATGACAACATTCCATCACTCCTGTAGTCACAACACAACAGTATGGTGACATTGTAATGACAACATTCCATCACTCCTCGTTCACAACACAACAATATGGTGACGTTGTAATGACAACATTCCATCACTCCTGTAGTCACAACACAACAGTATGGTGACATTGTAATGACAACATTCCATCACTCCTGTAGTCACAACACAACAATATGATGAGGTTGTAATGACAACATTCCATCACTCGTCGTTCACAACACAACAATATGATGAGGTTGTAATGACAACATTCCATCACTCCTCGTTCACAACACAACATTATGATGACGTTGTAATGACAACATTCCATCACTCCTGTAGTCACAACACAACAGTATGGTGACGTTGTAATGACAACATTCCATCACTCCTGCAGTTACAATACAACAACATGATGACGTTGTAATGACAACTTTCCATCACTCCTGCACTCACAACACAACAATATGATGACGTTGTAATGACAACATTCCATCACTCCTCGTTCACAACACAACAATATGGTGACGTTGTAATGACAACATTCCATCACTCCTGTAGTTACAACACAACAGTATGGTGACGTTGTAATGACAACATTCCATCACTCCTCGTTCACAACACAACAATATGATGACGTTGTAATGACAACATTCCATCACTCCTGTAGTCACAACACAACAATATGATGACGTTGTAATGACAACATTCCATCACTCCTCGTTCACAACACAACAATATGATGACGTTGTAATGACAACATTCCATCACTCCTGTAGTCACAACACAACAGTATGGTGACGTTGTAATGACAACATTCCATCACTCCTCGTTCACAACACAACAATATGGTGACGTTGTAATGACAACATTCCATCACTCCTCTTTCACAACACAACAATATGGTGACGTTGTAATGACAACATTCCATCACTCCTCGTTCATAACACAACAATATGGTGACGTTGTAATGACAACATTCCATCACTCCTCGTTCATAACACAACAATATGGTGACGTTGTAATGACAACATTCCATCACTCCTCTTTCATAACACAACAATATGGTGACGTTGTAATGACAACATTCCATCACTCCTCGTTCATAACACAACAATATGGTGACGTTGTAATGACAACATTCCATCACTCCTCGTTCACAACACAACAATATGGTGACGTTGTAATGACAACATTCCATCACTCCTCGTTCACAACACAACAATATGATGATGTTGTAATGACAACATTCCATCACTCCTGTAGTCACAACACAACAGTATGATGATGTTGTAATGACAACATTCCATCACTCCTGCAGTTACAATACAACAACATGATGACGTTGTAATGACAACATTCCATCACTCCTGCAGTTACAACACAACAGTATGATGACGTTGTAATGACAACATTCCATCACTCCTGCAGTTACAACACAACAACATGATGACGTTGTAATGACAACATTCCATCACTCCTGCAGTTACAATACAACAACATGATGATGTTGTAATGACAACATTCCATCACTCCTGCAGTTACAATACAACAACATGATGACGTTGTAATGACAACATTCCATCACTCCTGCAGTTACAATACAACAACATGATGACGTTGTAATGACAACATTCCATCACTCCTGCAGTTACAACACAACAGTATGATGACGTTGTAATGACAACATTCCATCACTCCTGCAGTTACAATACAACAACATGATGACGTTGTAATGACAACATTCCATCACTCCTGCAGTTACAATACAACAACATGATGACGTTGTAATGACAACATTCCATCACTCCTGCAGTTACAACACAACAGTATGATGACGTTGTAATGACAACATTCCATCACTCCTGCAGTTACAACACAACAGTATGATGACGTTGTAATGACAACATTCCATCACTCCTGCAGTTACAACACAACAGTATGATGACGTTGTAATGACAACATTCCATCACTCCTGCAGTTACAACACAACAGTATGATGACGTTGTAATGACAACATTCCATCACTCCTGCAGTCACAACACAACAACATGATGACGTTGTAATGACAACATTCCATCACTCCTGCAGTTACAACACAACAACATGATGATGTTGTAATGACAACATTCCATCACTCCTGCAGTTACAACACAACAACATGATGATGTTGTAATGACAACATTCCATCACTCCTGCAGTTACAATACAACAACATGATGACGTTGTAATGACAACATTCCATCACTCCTGCACTAACAACACAACATCTGTCCATTTTTAAAAACATTATCAAATGATTCAAAAATATCATTAGAAACAAAAACAGTATTTTGTATGAATTCATCTCGATGTAAAAACAGTTGAAAAACAAATAAAATCGTATCATAATATTAACAATAGAAATAAAAACAAACCGTCACAGTCGCTGAAGTGAAGCTTGTTTTCCTGCTCGACGTCTTGTTTGAAGGGAAGCCTGGAGAGAATCATACTAGTTAGTTCAACCATTGTTAGTGTAACCATTGTTAGTTCAACCATTGTTAGTGTAACCATTGTTAGTTTAACCATTGTTAGTTTAATCATTGTTAGTTTAATCATTGTTAGTTTAACCATTGTTAGTGTAACCATTGTTAGTTCAACCATTGTTAGTGTAACCATTGTTAGTTCAACCATTGTTAGTGTAACCATTGTTAGTTTAACCATTGTTAGTTTAATCATTGTTAGTTTAATCATTGTTAGTTTAACCATTGTTAGTGTAACCATTGTTAGTTCAACCATTGTTAGTGTAACCATTGTTAGTTTAATCATTGTTAGTTTAATCATTGTTAGTGTAACCATTGTTAGTTTAATCATTGTTAGTTTAACCATTGGTAGTGTAACCATTGTTAGTTTAATCATTGTTAGTTTAACCATTGTTAGTGTAACCATTGTTAGTTTAATCATTGTTAGTTTAACCATTGTTAGTTTAATCATTGTTAGTGTAACCATTGTTAGTGTAACCATTGTTAGTTTAACCATTGTTAGTTTAATCATTGTTAGTTTAATCATTGTTAGTTTAATCATTGTTAGTGTAACCATTGTTAGTTTAATCATTGTTAGTTTAACCATTGGTAGTGTAACCATTGTTAGTTTAATCATTGTTAGTTTAACCATTGTTAGTGTAACCATTGTTAGTTTAATCATTGTTAGTTTAACCATTGTTAGTGTAACCATTGTTAGTTTAACCATTGTTAGTTCAACCATTGTTAGTTTAATCATTGTTAGATTAACCATTGTTAGTGTAACCATTGTTAGTTTAATCATTGTTAGTTTAACCATTGGTAGTGTAACCATTGTTAGTTTAATCATTGTTAGTGTAACCATTGTTAGTTTAACCATTGTTAGTTCAACCATTGTTAGTTTAATCATTGTTAGTGTAACCATTGTTAGTTTAATCATTGTTAGTTTAATCATTGTTAGTTTAACCATTGTTAGTGTAACCATTGTTAGTTTAATCATTGTTAGTTTAACCATTGTTAGTTTAATCATTGTTAGTTTAACCATTGTTAGTTTAATCATTGTTAGTGTAACCATTGTTAGTGTAACCATTGTTAGTTTAACCATTGTTAGTTCAACCATTGTTAGTTTAATCATTGTTAGTTTAACCATTGTTAGTGTAACCATTGTTAGTTTAATCATTGTTAGTGTAACCATTGTTAGTTTAACCATTGTTAGTTCAACCATTGTTAGTTTAATCATTGTTAGTGTAACCATTGTTAGTTTAACCATTGTTAGTTTAATCATTGTTAGTTTAACCATTGTTAGTTTAATCATTGTTAGTTTAACCATTGTTAGTTTAACCATTGTTAGTTCAACCATTGTTAGTTTAATCATTGTTAGTTTAACCATTGTTAGTTCAACCATTGTTAGTTTAATCATTGTTAGTTTAACCATTGTTAGTGTAACCATTGTTAGTTTAACCATTGTTAGTTTAACCATTGTTAGTTCAACCATTGTTAGTTTAATCATTGTTAGTTTAACCATTGTTAGTTCAACCATTGTTAGTTTAATCATTGTTAGTTTAACCATTGTTAGTGTAACCATTGTTAGTTTAATCATTGTTAGTGTAACCATTGTTAGTTTAATCATTGTTAGTTTAACCATTGTTAGTGTAACCATTGTTAGTTTAACCATTGTTAGTTCAACCATTGTTAGTTTAATCATTGTTAGTTTAACCATTGTTAGTGTAACCATTGTTAGTTTAATCATTGTTAGTGTAACCATTGTTAGTTTAATCATTGTTAGTTTAATCATTGTTAGTTTAATCATTGTTAGTTTAATCATTGTTAGTTTAATCATTGTTAGTTTAACCATTGTTAGTGTAACCATTGTTAGTTTAATCATTGTTAGTGTAACCATTGTTAGTGTAACCATTGTTAGTTTAATCATTGTTAGTTTAACCATTGGTAGTGTAACCATTGTTAGTTTAATCATTGTTAGTTTAACCATTGTTAGTGTAACCATTGTTAGTTTAACCATTGTTAGTTTAATCATTGTTAGTTTAACCATTGTTAGTGTAACCATTGTTAGTTTAATCATTGTTAGTGTAACCATTGTTAGTGTAACCATTGTTAGTTTAATCATTGTTAGTTTAATCATTGTTAGTTTAACCATTGTTAGTGTAACCATTGTTAGTTTAACCATTGTTAGTGTAACCATTGTTAGTTTAACCATTGTTAGTTTAATCATTGTTAGTTTAACCATTGTTAGTGTAACCATTGTTAGTTTAATCATTGTTAGTGTAACCATTGTTAGTGTAACCATTGTTAGTTTAACCATTGTTAGTGTAACCATTGTTAGTTTAACCATTGTTAGTGTAACCATTGTTAGTTTAACCATTGTTAGTTTAATCATTGTTAGTTTAACCATTGTTAGTGTAACCATTGTTAGTTTAATCATTGTTAGTGTAACCATTGTTAGTGTAACCATTGTTAGTTTAATCATTGTTAGTTTAATCATTGTTAGTTTAACCATTGTTAGTTTAATCATTGTTAGTTTAATCATTGTTAGTTTAACCATTGTTAGTTCAACCATTGTTAGTTTAACCATTGTTAGTTCAACCATTGTTAGTTTAATCATTGTTAGTGTAACCATTGTTAGTGTAACCATTGTTAGTTTAACCATTGTTAGTGTAACCATTGTTAGTTTAACCATTGTTAGTGTAACCATTGTTAGTTTAACCATTGTTAGTTTAATCATTGTTAGTTTAACCATTGTTAGTGTAACCATTGTTAGTTTAATCATTGTTAGTGTAACCATTGTTAGTGTAACCATTGTTAGTTTAATCATTGTTAGTTTAATCATTGTTAGTTTAACCATTGTTAGTGTAACCATTGTTAGTTTAATCATTGTTAGTGTAACCATTGTTAGTGTAACCATTGTTAGTTTAATCATTGTTAGTTTAACCATTGGTAGTGTAACCATTGTTAGTTTAATCATTGTTAGTTTAATCATTGTTAGTTTAACCATTGTTAGTTCAACCATTGTTAGTTTAATCATTGTTAGTGTAACCATTGTTAGTTTAATCATTGTTAGTTTAATCATTGTTAGTTTAACCATTGTTAGTGTAACCATTGTTAGTTTAATCATTGTTAGTTTAACCATTGTTAGTGTAACCATTGTTAGTTTAACCATTGTTAGTTCAACCATTGTTAGTTTAATCATTGTTAGTTTAACCATTGTTAGTGTAACCATTGTTAGTTTAATCATTGTTAGTGTAACCATTGTTAGTTTAATCATTGTTAGTTTAATCATTGTTAGTTTAATCATTGTTAGTTTAATCATTGTTAGTTTAATCATTGTTAGTTTAACCATTGTTAGTTTAATCATTGTTAGTTTAATCATTGTTAGTTTAATCATTGTTAGTTTAACCATTGTTAGTTTAATCATTGTTAGTTTAATCATTGTTAGTTTAACCATTGTTAGTGTAACCATTGTTAGTTTAACCATTGTTAGTGTAACCATTGTTAGTTTAATCATTGTTAGTTTAACCATTGGTAGTGTAACCATTGTTAGTGTAACCATTGGTAGTGTAACCATTGTTAGTTTAACCATTGTTAGTGTAACCATTGTTAGTTTAATCATTGTTAGTTTAACCATTGTTAGTGTAACCATTGTTAGTTTAACCATTGTTAGTTCAACCATTGTTAGTTTAATCATTGTTAGTTTAATCATTGTTAGTTTAATCATTGTTAGTGTAACCATTGTTAGTGTAACCATTGTTAGTTTAATCATTGTTAGTTTAATCATTGTTAGTTTAATCATTGTTAGTTTAACCATTGTTAGTTTAACCATTGTTAGTGTAACCATTGTTAGTTTAACCATTGTTAGTTCAACCATTGTTAGTTTAATCATTGTTAGATTAACCATTGTTAGTGTAACCATTGTTAGTTTAATCATTGTTAGTTTAACCATTGGTAGTGTAACCATTGTTAGTTTAATCATTGTTAGTTTAACCATTGTTAGTGTAACCATTGTTAGTTTAACCATTGTTAGTTCAACCATTGTTAGTTTAATCATTGTTAGTGTAACCATTGTTAGTTTAATCATTGTTAGTTTAATCATTGTTAGTTTAACCATTGTTAGTGTAACCATTGTTAGTTTAATCATTGTTAGTTTAACCATTGGTAGTGTAACCATTGTTAGTTTAATCATTGTTAGTTTAACCATTGTTAGTGTAACCATTGTTAGTTTAACCATTGTTAGTTCAACCATTGTTAGTTTAATCATTGTTAGTTTAACCATTGTTAGTGTAACCATTGTTAGTTTAATCATTGTTAGTGTAACCATTGTTAGTTTAATCATTGTTAGTTTAATCATTGTTAGTTTAATCATTGTTAGTTTAATCATTGTTAGTTTAATCATTGTTAGTTTAACCATTGTTAGTGTAACCATTGTTAGTTTAATCATTGTTAGTGTAACCATTGTTAGTTTAATCATTGTTAGTGTAACCATTGTTAGTTTAATCATTGTTAGTGTAACCATTGTTAGTTTAACCATTGTTAGTGTAACCATTGTTAGTTTAATCATTGTTAGTGTAACCATTGTTAGTTTAATCATTGCTAGTGTAACCATTGTTAGTTTAATCATTGTTAGTTTAATCATTGTTAGTTTAATCATTGTTAGTTTAACCATTGTTAGTGTAACCATTGTTAGTTTAACCATTGTTAGTTCAACCATTGTTAGTGTAACCATTGTTAGTTTAACCATTGTTAGTTTAATCATTGTTAGTGTAACCATTGTTAGTGTAACCATTGTTAGTTTAATCATTGTTAGTGTAACCATTGTTAGTTCAACCATTGTTAGTGTAACCATTGTTAGTTTAACCATTGTTAGTGTAACCATTGTTAGTGTAACCATTGTTAGTTTAATCATTGTTAGTTTAACCATTGTTAGTTCAACCATTGTTAGTGTAACCATTGTTAGTTTAACCATTGTTAGTTTAATCATTGTTAGTGTAACCATTGTTAGTGTAACCATTGTTAGTTTAATCATTGTTAGTGTAACCATTGTTAGTTCAACCATTGTTAGTGTAACCATTGTTAGTTCAACCATTGTTAGTGTAACCATTGTTAGTGTAACCATTGTTAGTTTAATCATTGTTAGTGTAACCATTGTTAGTGTAACCATTGTTAGTTCAACCATTGTTAGTGTAACCATTGTTAGTTTAACCATTGTTAGTTTAATCATTGTTAGTGTAACCATTGTTAGTGTAACCATTGTTAGTTTAATCATTGTTAGTGTAACCATTGTTAGTGTAACCATTGTTAGTTTAATCATTGTTAGTTTAATCATTGTTAGTTTAATCATTGTTAGTTTAATCATTGTTAGTTTAATCATTGTTAGTATAATCATTGTTAGTTCAACCATTGTTAGTTTAATCATTGTTAGTTTAATCATTGTTAGTGTAACCATTGTTAGTTTAATCATTGTTAGTTTAATCATTGTTAGTTTAACCATTGTTAGTTCAACCATTGTTAGTTTAAACATTGTTAGTTTAATCATTGTTAGTTTAATCATTGTTAGTTTAATCATTGTTAGTTTAATCATTGTTAGTTCAACCATTGTTAGTTTAATCGTTGTTAGTTTAATCATTGTTAGTTTAATCATTGTTAGTTTAATCATTGTTAGTTTAACCATTGTTTGTTCAACCATTGTTAGTTTAAACATTGTTAGTTTAATCATTGTTAGTTTAATCATTGTTAGTTTAATCATTGTTAGTTTAATCATTGTTAGTTTAATCATTGTTAGTTTAATCATTGTTAGTTTAACCATTGTTAGTTCAACCATTGTTAGTTTAACCATTGTTAGTTTAAACATTGTTAGTTTAATCATTGTTAGTTTAATCATTGTTAGTTTAATCATTGTTAGTTTAATCATTGTTAGTTTAATCATTGTTAGTTCAACCATTGTTAGTTTAATCATTGTTAGTTTAATCATTGTTAGTTTAATCATTGTTAGTTTAATCATTGTTAGTTTAATCATTGTTAGTTTAATCATTGTTAGTTTAATCATTGTTAGTTCAACCATTGTTAGTTTAACCATTGTTAGTTTAATCATTGTTAGTTTAATCATTGTTAGTTCAACCATTGTTAGTTTAACCATTGTTAGTTTAAACATTGTTAGTTTAATCATTGTTAGTTTAATCATTGTTAGTTTAATCATTGTTAGTTTAATCATTGTTAGTTCAACCATTGTTAGTTTAACCATTGTTAGTTTAATCATTGTTAGTTTAATCATTGTTAGTTTAATCATTGTTAGTTTAATCATTGTTAGTTTAAATATTGTTAGTTTAAATATTGTCAGTTTAATCATTGTTAGTTTAATCATTGTTAGTTTAATCATTGTTAGTTTAATCATTGTTAGTTTAAACATTGTTAGTTTAAATATTGTTAGTTTAAATATTGTCAGTTTAATCATTGTTAGTTTAATCATTGTTAGTTTAATCATTGTTAGTTTAATCATTGTTAGTTTAACCATTGTTAGTTTAATCATTGTTAGTTTAATCATTGTTAGTTTAATCATTGTTAGTTTAACCATTGTTAGTTTAATCATTGTTAGTTTAATCATTGTTAGTTTAAATATTGTTAGTTTAATCATTGTTAGTTTAATCATTGTTAGTTTAATCATTGTTAGTTTAATCATTGTTAGTTTAATCATTGTTAGTTTAAATATTGTTAGTTTAATCATTGTTAGTTTAATCATTGTTAGTTTAATCATTGTTAGTTTAAATATTGTTAGTTTAAATATTGTCAGTATTGACTGAATTACTAAAACCAGAAAGACTCTAAGAGTCTCCGTCATGTTTGTTTGTTGCGTCTCACCTGGTTCCAGGTCTGAGGAAGGAGCAGGTGCTGCCTCTGGTCCATCCACAGTACGGATCTCTGGAGGAAACACAACTCCTGCACAAACACAAACACCTGGATTAAACACAAACACCTGGATTAAACACAAACACCTGGATTAAACACAAACACCTGGACTAAACACAAACACCTGGATTAAACACAAACACCTGGACTAAACACAAACACCTGAACTAAACACAAACACCTGAACTAAACACAAACCCCTTAACTAAACACAAACACCTTGATTAAACACAAACACCTGGATTAAACACAAACACATTGACTAAACACAAACACCTGGACTAAACACAAACACCTGGATTAAACACAAACACCTGAACTAAACACAAACACCTGAACTAAACACAAACCCCTTAACTAAACACAAACACCTTGATTAAACACAAACACCTGGATTAAACACAAACACATTGACAAAACACAAACACCTGGACTAAACACAAACACCTGGATTAAACACAAACACCTGGATTAAACACAAACACCTGGATTAAACACAAACACCTGGACTAAACACAAACACCTGGATTAAACACAAACACCTGGACTAAACACAAACACCTGAACTAAACACAAACACCTGAACTAAACACAAACCCCTTAACTAAACACAAACACCTTGATTAAACACAAACACCTGGATTAAACACAAACACATTGACTAAACACAAACACCTGGACTAAACACAAACACCTGGATTAAACACAAACACCTGAACTAAACACAAACACCTGAACTAAACACAAACCCCTTAACTAAACACAAACACCTTGATTAAACACAAACACCTGGATTAAACACAAACACATTGACAAAACACAAACACCTGGACTAAACACAAACACCTGGATTAAACACAAACACCTGGATTAAACACAAACACCTGGACTAAACACAAACACCTGGATTAAACACAAACACCTGGACTAAACACAAACACCTGAACTAAACACAAACACCTGAACTAAACACAAACCCCTTAACTAAACACAAACACCTTGATTAAACACAAACACCTGGATTAAACACAAACACATTGACTAAACACAAACACCTGGACTAAACACAAACACCTGGATTAAACACAAACACCTGAACTAAACACAAACACCTGAACTAAACACAAACCCCTTAACTAAACACAAACACCTTGATTAAACACAAACACCTGGATTAAACACAAACACATTGACAAAACACAAACACCTGGACTAAACACAAACACCTGGATTAAACACAAACACCTGGATTAAACACAAACACCTGGATTAAACACAAACACCTGGACTAAACACAAACACCTGGATTAAACACAAACACCTGGACTAAACACAAACACCTGAACTAAACACAAACACCTGAACTAAACACAAACCCCTTAACTAAACACAAACACCTTGATTAAACACAAACACCTGGATTAAACACAAACACATTGACTAAACACAAACACCTGGACTAAACACAAACACCTGGATTAAACACAAACACCTGAACTAAACACAAACACCTGAACTAAACACAAACCCCTTAACTAAACACAAACACCTTGATTAAACACAAACACCTGGATTAAACACAAACACATTGACAAAACACAAACACCTGGACTAAACACAAACACCTGGATTAAACACAAACACCTGGATTAAACACAAACACCTGGACTAAACACAAACACCTGGATTAAACACAAACACCTGGATTAAACATAAACACCTGGACTAAACACAAACACCTGGACTAAACACAAACACCTGAACTAAACACAAACACCTGGATTAAACATAAACACCTGGACTAAACATAAACACCTGGACTAAACACAAACACCTGGATTAAACACAAACACCTGGATTAAACATAAACACCTGGACTAAACATAAACACCTGGACTAAACACAAACACCTGGATTAAACACAAACACCTTGATTAAACATAAACACCTGGACTTAACACAAACACCTGGATTAAACACAAACACCTGGATTAAACACAAACACATTGACTAAACACAAACACCTGGACTAAACACAAACACCTGGACTAAACACAAACACCTGAACTAAACACAAACACCTGAACTAAACACAAACACCTGAACTAAACACAAACACCTGGACTAAACACAAAGACCTTGATTAAACACAAACACCTGAACTAAACACAAACACCTGGACTTAACACAAACACCTTGATTAAACACAAACACCTGAACTAAACACAAACACCTGGATTAAACACAAACACCTGGATTAAACACAAACACCTGGACTAAACACAAACACCTGAACTAAACACAAACACCTGAACTAAACACAAACACCTGGACTAAACACAAACACCTGAACTAAACACAAACACCTGGTCTAAACACAAACACCTGGATTAAACACAAACACCTGGATTAAACACAAACACCTGGACTAAACACAAACACCTGGATTAAAAACAAACACCTGAACTAAACACAAACACCTGGATTAAACACAAACACCTGGACTAAACACAAACACCTTGACTAAACAGAAACACCTGAACTAAACACAAACACCTTAACTAAACACAAACACCTTGATTAAACACAAACACCTGGACTAAACACAAACACCTGGATTAATCATAAACACCTGGATTAAACACAAACACCTGGACTAAACACAAACACCTGGACTAAACACAAACACCTGGACTAAACACAAACACCTGGACTAAACACAAACACCTGGATTAAACACAAACACCTGGACTAAACACAAACACCTGGACTAAACACAAACGCCTGGATTAAACACAAACACATTGACTAAACACAAACACCTGGACTAAACACAAACACCTGGACTAAACACAAACACCTGAACTAAACACAAACACCTGAACTAAACACAAACACCTGAACTAAACACAAACACCTTGATTAAACACAAACACCTGGATTAAACACAAACACATTGACTAAACACAAACACCTGGACTAAACACAAACACCTGGATTAAACACAAACACCTGAACTAAACACAAACACCTGAACTAAACACAAACCCCTTAACTAAACACAAACACCTTGATTAAACACAAACACCTGGATTAAACACAAACACATTGACAAAACACAAACACCTGGACTAAACACAAACACCTGGATTAAACACAAACACCTGGATTAAACACAAACACCTGGACTAAACACAAACACCTGGACTAAACACAAACACCTGGATTAAACACAAACACATTGACTATACACACACACCTGGACTAAACACAAACACCTGGACTAAACACAAACACCTCGATTAAACACAAACACCTGGATTAAACACAAACACCTGGACTAAACACAAACACCTGGATTAAACACAAACACCTGGATTAAACATAAACACCTGGACTAAACACAAACACCTGGACTAAACACAAACACCTGAACTAAACACAAACACCTGGATTAAACATAAACACCTGGACTAAACATAAACACCTGGACTAAACACAAACACCTGGATTAAACACAAACACCTGGATTAAACATAAACACCTGGACTAAACATAAACACCTGGACTAAACACAAACACCTGGATTAAACACAAACACCTTGATTAAACATAAACACCTGGACTAAACACAAACACCTGGATTAAACACAAACACCTGGATTAAACATAAACACCTGGATTAAACACAAACACATTGACTAAACACAAACACCTGGACTAAACACAAACACCTGGACTAAACACAAACACCTGAACTAAACACAAACACCTGAACTAAACACAAACACCTGAACTAAACACAAACACCTGGACTAAACACAAAGACCTTGATTAAACACAAACACCTGAACTAAACACAAACACCTGGACTTAACACAAACACCTTGATTAAACACAAACACCTGAACTAAACACAAACACCTGGATTAAACACAAACACCTGGATTAAACACAAACACCTGGACTAAACACAAACACCTGAACTAAACACAAACACCTGAACTAAACACAAACACCTGGACTAAACACAAACACCTGAACTAAACACAAACACCTGGTCTAAACACAAACACCTGGATTAAACACAAACACCTGGATTAAACACAAACACCTGGACTAAACACAAACACCTGGATTAAAAACAAACACCTGAACTAAACACAAACACCTGGATTAAACACAAACACCTGGACTAAACACAAACACCTTGACTAAACAGAAACACCTGAACTAAACACAAACACCTTAGTTAAACACAAACACCTTGATTAAACACAAACACCTGGACTAAACACAAACACCTGGATTAATCACAAACACCTGGATTAAACACAAACACCTGGACTAAACACAAACACCTGGACTAAACACAAACACCTGGACTAAACACAAACACCTGGATTAAACACAAACACCTGGACTAAACACAAACACCTGGACTAAACACAAACGCCTGGATTAAACACAAACACATTGACTAAACACAAACACCTGGACTAAACACAAACACCTGGACTAAACACAAACACCTGAACTAAACACAAACACCTGAACTAAACACAAACACCTGGACTTAACACAAACACCTTGATTAAACACAAACACCTGGACTTAACACAAACACCTTGATTAAACACAAACACCTGAACTAAACACAAACACCTGCATTAAACACAAACACCTGGATTAAACACATACACCTGAACTAAACACAAACACCTGAACTAAACACAAACACATTGACTAAACACAAACACCTGGATTAAACACAAACACCTGGATTAAACATAAACACCTGGATTAAACACAAACACATTGACTAAACACAAACACCTGGACTAAACACAAACACCTGGACTAAACACAAACACCTGAACTAAACACAAACACCTGAACTAAACACAAACACCTGAACTAAACACAAACACCTGGACTAAACACAAAGACCTTGATTAAACACAAACACCTGAACTAAACACAAACACCTGGACTTAACACAAACACCTTGATTAAACACAAACACCTGAACTAAACACAAACACCTGGATTAAACACAAACACCTGGATTAAACACAAACACCTGAACTAAACACAAACACCTGGATTAAACACAAACACCGTGACTAAACACAAACACCTGGACTAAACACAAACACCGTGACTAAACACAAACACCTTGATTAAACACAAACACATTGACTAAACACAAACACCTGGATTAAACACAAACACCTGGATTAAACACAAACACCAGGATTAAACACAAACACCTGGATTAAACACAAACACCTGGACTAAACACAAACACCTGGATTAAACACAAACACCTGGACTAAACACAAACACCTGGACTAAACACAAACACCTGGACTAAACACAAACACCTGAACTAAACACAAACACCTGAACTAAACACAAACACCTGAACTAAACACAAACACCTGGACTAAACACAAAGACCTTGATTAAACACAAACACCTGAACTAAACACAAACACCTGGACTTAACACAAACACCTTGATTAAACACAAACACCTGAACTAAACACAAACACCTGGATTAAACACAAACACCTGGATTAAACACAAACACCTGAACTAAACACAAACACCTGGATTAAACACAAACACCGTGACTAAACACAAACACCTGGACTAAACACAAACACCGTGACTAAACACAAACACCTTGATTAAACACAAACACATTGACTAAACACAAACACCTGGATTAAACACAAACACCTGGATTAAACACAAACACCAGGATTAAACACAAACACCTGGATTAAACACAAACACCTGGACTAAACACAAACACCTGGATTAAACACAAACACCTGGATTAAACACAAACACCAGGATTAAACACAAACACCTGGATTAAACACAAACACCTGGATTAAACACAAACACCTGGACTAAACATAAACACCTGGATTAAACACAAACACCTGGATTAAACACAAACACCTGAACTAAACACAAACACCTGGATTAAACACAAACACCGTGACTAAACACAAACACCTGGACTAAACACAAACACCGTGACTAAACACAAACACCTTGATTAAACACAAACACATTGACTAAACACAAACACCTGGATTAAACACAAACACCAGGATTAAACACAAACACCAGGATTAAACACAAACACCTGGATTAAACACAAACACCTGGACTAAACACAAACACCAGGATTAAACACAAACACCTCGATTAAACACAAACACCAGGATTAAACACAAACACCTGGACTAAACACAAACACCTGGATTAAACACAAACACCAGGATTAAACACAAACACCTGGATTAAACACAAACACCTGGATTAAACACAAACACCTGGACTAAACACAAACACCAGGATTAAACACAAACACCTGGATTAAACACAAACACCAGGATTAAACACAAACACCTGGATTAAACACAAACACCTGGACTAAACACAAACACCTGGATTAAACACAAACACCTGGATTAAACACAAACACCTGGAATAAACACAAACACCTTGATTAAACACAAACACCTGGACTAAACACAAACACCTGGATTAAACACAAACACCTGGATTAAACACAAACACCTGGAATAAACACAAACACCTGGATTAAACACAAACACCTGGACTAAACACAAACACCTGGATTAAACACAAACACCTGGATTAAACACAAACACCAGGATTAAACACAAACACCTGGAATAAACACAAACACCTGGATTAAACACAAACACCTGGACTAAACACAAACACCTGGATTAAACACAAACACCTGGATTAAACACAAACACTTGGATTAAACACAAACACCTGGATTAAACACAAACACCTGGACTAAACACAAACACCTGGATTAAACACAAACACCTGGATTAAACACAAACACCTGGACTAAACACAAACACCTGGATTAAACACAAACACCTGGATTAAACACAAACACTTGGATTAAACACAAACACCTGGATTAAACACAAACACCTGGACTAAACACAAACACCTGGATTAAACACAAACACCTGGATTAAACACAAACACCTGGAATAAACACAAACACCTGGATTAAACACAAACACCTGGACTAAACACAAACACCTGGATTAAACACAAACACCTGGATTAAACACAAACACCAGGATTAAACACAAACACCTGGAATAAACACAAACACCTGGATTAAACACAAACACCTGGACTAAACACAAACACCTGGATTAAACACAAACACCTGGATTAAACACAAACACTTGGATTAAACACAAACACCAGGATTAAACACAAACACCTGGACTAAACACAAACACCTGGATTAAACACAAACACCTGGACTAAACACAAACACCTGGATTAAACACAAACACCTGGATTAAACATAAACACCTGGACTAAACATAAACACCTGGACTAAACACAAACACCTGGATTAAACACAAACACCTTGATTAAACATAAACACCTGGACTTAACACAAACACCTGGATTAAACACAAACACCTGGATTAAACACAAACACATTGACTAAACACAAACACCTGGACTAAACACAAACACCTGGACTAAACACAAACACCTGAACTAAACACAAACACCTGAACTAAACACAAACACCTGAACTAAACACAAACACCTGGACTAAACACAAAGACCTTGATTAAACACAAACACCTGAACTAAACACAAACACCTGGACTTAACACAAACACCTTGATTAAACACAAACACCTGAACTAAACACAAACACCTGGATTAAACACAAACACCTGGATTAAACACAAACACCTGGACTAAACACAAACACCTGAACTAAACACAAACACCTGAACTAAACACAAACACCTGGACTAAACACAAACACCTGAACTAAACACAAACACCTGGTCTAAACACAAACACCTGGATTAAACACAAACACCTGGATTAAACACAAACACCTGGACTAAACACAAACACCTGGATTAAAAACAAACACCTGAACTAAACACAAACACCTGGATTAAACACAAACACCTGGACTAAACACAAACACCTTGACTAAACAGAAACACCTGAACTAAACACAAACACCTTAACTAAACACAAACACCTTGATTAAACACAAACACCTGGACTAAACACAAACACCTGGATTAATCATAAACACCTGGATTAAACACAAACACCTGGACTAAACACAAACACCTGGACTAAACACAAACACCTGGATTAAACACAAACACCTGGACTAAACACAAACACCTGGACTAAACACAAACGCCTGGATTAAACACAAACACATTGACTAAACACAAACACCTGGACTAAACACAAACACCTGGACTAAACACAAACACCTGAACTAAACACAAACACCTGAACTAAACACAAACACCTGAACTAAACACAAACACCTTGATTAAACACAAACACCTGGATTAAACACAAACACATTGACTAAACACAAACACCTGGACTAAACACAAACACCTGGATTAAACACAAACACCTGAACTAAACACAAACACCTGAACTAAACACAAACCCCTTAACTAAACACAAACACCTTGATTAAACACAAACACCTGGATTAAACACAAACACATTGACAAAACACAAACACCTGGACTAAACACAAACACCTGGATTAAACACAAACACCTGGATTAAACACAAACACCTGGACTAAACACAAACACCTGGACCAAACACAAACACCTGGATTAAACACAAACACATTGACTATACACACACACCTGGACTAAACACAAACACCTGGACTAAACACAAACACCTCGATTAAACACAAACACCTGGATTAAACACAAACACCTGGACTAAACACAAACACCTGGATTAAACACAAACACCTGGATTAAACATAAACACCTGGACTAAACACAAACACCTGGACTAAACACAAACACCTGAACTAAACACAAACACCTGGATTAAACATAAACACCTGGACTAAACATAAACACCTGGACTAAACACAAACACCTGGATTAAACACAAACACCTGGATTAAACATAAACACCTGGACTAAACATAAACACCTGGACTAAACACAAACACCTGGATTAAACACAAACACCTTGATTAAACATAAACACCTGGACTAAACACAAACACCTGGATTAAACACAAACACCTGGATTAAACATAAACACCTGGATTAAACACAAACACATTGACTAAACACAAACACCTGGACTAAACACAAACACCTGGACTAAACACAAACACCTGAACTAAACACAAACACCTGAACTAAACACAAACACCTGAACTAAACACAAACACCTGGACTAAACACAAAGACCTTGATTAAACACAAACACCTGAACTAAACACAAACACCTGGACTTAACACAAACACCTTGATTAAACACAAACACCTGAACTAAACACAAACACCTGGATTAAACACAAACACCTGGATTAAACACAAACACCTGGACTAAACACAAACACCTGAAATAAACACAAACACCTGAACTAAACACAAACACCTGGACTAAACACAAACACCTGAACTAAACACAAACACCTGGTCTAAACACAAACACCTGGATTAAACACAAACACCTGGATTAAACACAAACACCTGGACTAAACACAAACACCTGGATTAAAAACAAACACCTGAACTAAACACAAACACCTGGATTAAACACAAACACCTGGACTAAACACAAACACCTTGACTAAACAGAAACACCTGAACTAAACACAAACACCTTAGTTAAACACAAACACCTTGATTAAACACAAACACCTGGACTAAACACAAACACCTGGATTAATCACAAACACCTGGATTAAACACAAACACCTGGACTAAACACAAACACCTGGACTAAACACAAACACCTGGACTAAACACAAACACCTGGATTAAACACAAACACCTGGACTAAACACAAACACCTGGACTAAACACAAACGCCTGGATTAAACAAAAACACATTGACTAAACACAAACACCTGGACTAAACACAAACACCTGGACTAAACACAAACACCTGAACTAAACACAAACACCTGAACTAAACACAAACACCTGGACTTAACACAAACACCTTGATTAAACACAAACACCTGGACTTAACACAAACACCTTGATTAAACACAAACACCTGAACTAAACACAAACACCTGCATTAAACACAAACACCTGGATTAAACACATACACCTGAACTAAACACAAACACCTGAACTAAACACAAACACATTGACTAAACACAAACACCTGGATTAAACACAAACACCTGGATTAAACATAAACACCTGGATTAAACACAAACACATTGACTAAACACAAACACCTGGACTAAACACAAACACCTGGACTAAACACAAACACCTGAACTAAACACAAACACCTGAACTAAACACAAACACCTGAACTAAACACAAACACCTGGACTAAACACAAAGACCTTGATTAAACACAAACACCTGAACTAAACACAAACACCTGGACTTAACACAAACACCTTGATTAAACACAAACACCTGAACTAAACACAAACACCTGGATTAAACACAAACACCTGGATTAAACACAAACACCTGAACTAAACACAAACACCTGGATTAAACACAAACACCGTGACTAAACACAAACACCTGGACTAAACACAAACACCGTGACTAAACACAAACACCTTGATTAAACACAAACACATTGACTAAACACAAACACCTGGATTAAACACAAACACCTGGATTAAACACAAACACCAGGATTAAACACAAACACCTGGATTAAACACAAACACCTGGATTAAACACAAACACCTGGACTAAACATAAACACCTGGATTAAACACAAACACCTGGATTAAACACAAACACCTGAACTAAACACAAACACCTGGATTAAACACAAACACCGTGACTAAACACAAACACCTGGACTAAACACAAACACCGTGACTAAACACAAACACCTTGATTAAACACAAACACATTGACTAAACACAAACACCTGGATTAAACACAAACACCAGGATTAAACACAAACACCAGGATTAAACACAAACACCTGGATTAAACACAAACACCTGGACTAAACACAAACACCAGGATTAAACACAAACACCTCGATTAAACACAAACACCAGGATTTAACACAAACACCTGGACTAAACACAAACACCTGGATTAAACACAAACACCAGGATTAAACACAAACACCTGGATTAAACACAAACACCTGGATTAAACACAAACACCTGGACTAAACACAAACACCAGGATTAAACACAAACACCTGGATTAAACACAAACACCAGGATTAAACACAAACACCTGGATTAAACACAAACACCTGGACTAAACACAAACACCTGGATTAAACACAAACACCTGGATTAAACACAAACACCTGGAATAAACACAAACACCTTGATTAAACACAAACACCTGGACTAAACACAAACACCTGGATTAAACACAAACACCTGGATTAAACACAAACACCTGGAATAAACACAAACACCTGGATTAAACACAAACACCTGGACTAAACACAAACACCTGGATTAAACACAAACACCTGGATTAAACACAAACACCAGGATTAAACACAAACACCTGGAATAAACACAAACACCTGGATTAAACACAAACACCTGGACTAAACACAAACACCTGGATTAAACACAAACACCTGGATTAAACACAAACACTTGGATTAAACACAAACACCTGGATTAAACACAAACACCTGGACTAAACACAAACACCTGGATTAAACACAAACACCTGGATTAAACACAAACACCTGGACTAAACACAAACACCTGGATTAAACACAAACACCTGGATTAAACACAAACACTTGGATTAAACACAAACACCTGGATTAAACACAAACACCTGGACTAAACACAAACACCTGGATTAAACACAAACACCTGGATTAAACACAAACACCTGGAATAAACACAAACACCTGGATTAAACACAAACACCTGGACTAAACACAAACACCTGGATTAAACACAAACACCTGGATTAAACACAAACACCAGGATTAAACACAAACACCTGGAATAAACACAAACACCTGGATTAAACACAAACACCTGGACTAAACACAAACACCTGGATTAAACACAAACACCTGGATTAAACACAAACACCTGGACTAAACACAAACACCTGGATTAAACACAAACACCTGGATTAAACACAAACACCTGGATTAAACACAAACACCTGGACTAAACACAAACACCTGGACTAAACACAAACACCTGGATTAAACACAAACACCTGGATTAAACACAAACACCTGGACTAAACACAAACACCTGGATTAAACACAAACACCTGGATTAAACACAAACACCAGGATTAAACACAAACACCTGGACTAAACACAAACACCTGGATTAAACACAAACACCTGGATTAAACACAAACACCTGGATTAAACACAAACACCTGGACTAAACACAAACACCTGGATTAAACACAAACACCAGGATTAAACAGAGTTCAGGTCAGAGTTGACAGACGACACTTGACCTCTGGACTGACCTCATACAGCGGGAGTAGAGCTGGCATCGAGCCAGAGGCACTCGAACCACACAAGAGGGAAAAACCAGGAGAAGAGAAAGAGTCGCTCGGTCCAGAGTCAGAGTCAACAAGTGCCTCGACTGAGAGGAGTCGTCGGAACATCTGCAACATATTGATCACAACATACTGATCACAACATCAACATATTGATCACAACATATTGATCACAACATCAACATATTGATCACAACATACTGATCACAACATCAACATATTGATCACAACATATTGATCACAACATATTGATCACAACATCAACATAGTGATCACAACATACTGATCACAACATCAACATATGGATCACAACATATTGATCACAACATCAACATATTGATCACAACATATTGATCACAACATCAACATAGTGATCACAACATACTGATCACAACATATTGATCACAACATATTGATCACAACATATGGATCACAACATATTGATCACAACATATTGATCACAACATCAACATATTGATCACAACATACTGATCACAACATCAACATATTGATCACAACATATTGATCACAACATCAACATATTGATCACAACATACTGATCACAACATCAACATATGGATCACAACATATTGATCACAACATATTGATCACAACATCAACATATTGATCACAACATATTGATCACAACATACTAATCACAACATATTGATCACAACATATGGATCACAACATATTGATCACAACATACTGATCACAACATATTGATCACAACATATTGATCACAACATATCAATCACAACATATTGATCACAACATATTGATCACAACATACTGATCACAACATCAACATATGGATCACAACATATTGATCACAACATATTGATCACAACATATTGATCACAACATAATGATCACAACATATTGATCACAACATACTGATCACAACATATTGATCACAACATATTGATGGTAACATATCGATCACAACATATTGATCACAACATATTGATCACAACATATTGATCACAACATCAACATATTGTTTACAATGTCAACATATTGTATAACAACTATAACTAGTATAGCAACAAACAACTACACATGACAAGCTGCATCATTGGAAGCTTCACTGTCAAAGGTACCTGTCAGGGTTAAATCCCTCCAGCTCCTCCAGGAAGATGCTGCTGGAGAATGAGTTGTCTTGACTCATGACCAGGAACTTCAAGATGGTTCCTCTGCTGGATCCAAGGAACAGAACCGTGCGGTTCCTGAACGGACCTGCTTCTGTGTCCACCACGATCCTGTTCAGCTGATACCTGCAGAGACACCAATGATGCCTTTCTTCACACTGCTCTATTTAGTGACGTCTGATTGGTCGATACTGATTTAAATTCTACGTCAATGTCGTCAAAAGTCATCCACAGTTTTTATTGATTTACGAGGCAGCAAAGCATTATGGGAGAAGTTCTGGTCAGTGTTATTGTTGAGAGAGACGACTAATACTGTCAAATACATGATGTTTAAACAAGTAAACACTAGTTTTTGTATTTTCTTAAATGCACCTGATAAAAGCTTCTTATGGAAGAGAACCTGCTGAGGAGGAGGACCCTGAATCTTTGAGGTCATGACCTCCACCACTAGGGGCCACACTGCACAAAACTGACCACAAACATCTCTAAACTTAAATGTTGTCACAACATGATCTTATCATGTGTTTTTGTCAAGAAACATCTCTGTGTTTGATGATCTACTGACTCCTTTAAGAAACATCTGTGTTTGATGATCTACTGACTCCTTCAAGAAACATGTGTGTTTGATGATCTACTGACTCCTTCAAGAAACATGTGTGTTTGATGATCTACTGACTCCTTCAAGAAACATCTGTGTTTGATGATCTACTGACTCCTTCAAGAAACATGTGTGTTTGATGATCTACTGACTCCTTCAAGAAACATCTGTGTTTGATGATCTACTGACTACTTCAAGAAACATCTGTGTTTGATGATCTACTGACTCCTCCAAGAAACATCTGTGTTTGATGATCTACTGACTCCTTCAAGAAACATCTGTGTTTGATGATCTACTGACTCCTTCAAGAAACATCTGTGTTTGATGATCTACTGACTCCTTCAAGAAACATCTGTGTTTGATGATCTACTGACTCCTTCAAGAAACATGTGTGTTTGATGATCTACTGACTCCTTCAAGAAACATCTGTGTTTGATGATCTACTGACTCCTTCAAGAAACATGTGTGTTTGATGATCTACTGACTCCTTCAAGAAACATCTGTGTTTGATGATCTACTGACTCCTTCAAGAAACATCTGTGTTTGATGATCTACTGACTCCTTCAAGAAACATGTGTGTTTGATGATCTACTGACTCCTTTAAGAATCATCTGTGTTTGATGATCTACTGACTCCTTCAAGAAACATGTGTGTTTGATGATCTACTGACTCCTTCAAGAAACATCTGTGTTTGATGATCTACTGACTCCTTTAAGAAACATCTGTGTTTGATGATCTACTGACTCCTTCAAGAAACATGTGTGTTTGATGATCTACTGACTCCTTCAAGAAACATGTGTGTTTGATGATCTACTGACTCCTTCAAGAAACATGTGTGTTTGATGATCTACTGACTCCTTCAAGAAACATGTGTGTTTGATGATCTACTGACTCCTTCAAGAAACATCTGTGTTTGATGATCTACTGACTCCTTTAAGAAACATCTGTGTTTGATGATCTACTGACTCCTTCAAGAAACATCTGTGTTTGATGATCTACTGACTCCTTCAAGAAACATGTGTGTTTGATGATCTACTGACTCCTTCAAGAAACATGTGTGTTTGATGATCTACTGACTCCTTCAAGAAACATGTGTGTTTGATGATCTACTGACTCCTTCAAGAAACATGTGTGTTTGATGATCTACTGAGTCCTTCAAGAAACATCTGTGTTTGATGATCTACTGACTCCTTCAAGAAACATCTGTGTTTGATGATCTACTGACTCCTTCAAGAAACATCTGTGTTTGATGATCAACTGACTCCTTCAAGAAACATCTGTGTTTGATGATCTACTGACTCCTTCAAGAAACATCTGTGTTTGATGATCTACTGACTCCTTCAAGAAACATCTGTGTTTGATGATCTACTGACTCCTTTAAGAAACATCTGTGTTTGATGATCTACTGACTCCTTCAAGAAACATCTGTGTTTGATGATCTACTGACTCCTTTAAGAAACATGTGTGTTTGATGATCTACTGACTCCTTTAAGAATCATTTGTGTTTGATGATCTACTGACTCCTTCAAGAAACATGTGTGTTTGATGATCTACTGACTCCTTCAAGAAACATCTGTGTTTGATGATCTACTGACTCCTTTAAGAAACATCTGTGTTTGATGATCTACTGACTCCTTCAAGAAACATGTGTGTTTGATGATCTACTGACTCCTTCAAGAAACATGTGTGTTTGATGATCTACTGACTCCTTCAAGAAACATGTGTGTTTGATGATCTACTGACTCCTTCAAGAAACATGTGTGTTTGATGATCTACTGACTCCTTCAAGAAACATGTGTGTTTGATGATCTACTGACTCCTTCAAGAAACATCTGTGTTTGATGATCTACTGACTCCTTCAAGAAACATCTGTGTTTGATGATCTACTGACTCCTTTAAGAAACATCTGTGTTTGATGATCTACTGACTCCTTCAAGAAACATGTGTGTTTGATGATCTACTGACTCCTTCAAGAAACATGTGTGTTTGATGATCTACTGACTCCTTCAAGAAACATCTGTGTTTGATGATCTACTGACTCCTTCAAGAAACATCTGTGTTTGATGATCTACTGACTCCTTCAAGAAACATCTGTGTTTGATGATCTACTGACTCCTTTAAGAAACATGTGTGTTTGATGATCTACTGACTCCTTCAAGAAACATCTGTGTTTGATGATCTACTGACTCCTTTAAGAAACATGTGTGTTTGATGATCTACTGACTCCTTTAAGAAACATGTGTGTTTGATGATCTACTGACTCCTTCAAGAAACATGTGTGTTTGATGATCTACTGACTCCTTCAAGAAACATGTGTGTTTGATGATCTACTGACTCCTTCAAGAAACATCTGTGTTTGATGATCTACTGACTCCTTCAAGAAACATCTGTGTTTGATGATCTACTGACTCATTCAAGAAACATCTCTGTGTTTGATGATCTACTGACTCCTTCAAGAAACATCTGTGTTTGATGATCTACTGACTCCTTTAAGAAACATCTGTGTTTGATGATCTACTGACTCCTTCAAGAAACATATGTGTTTGATGATCTACTGACTCCTTCAAGAAACATCTGTGTTTAATGATCTACTGACTCCTTCAAGAAACATCTCTGTGTTTGATGATCTACTGACTCCTTCAAGAAACATGTGTGTTTGATGATCTACTGACTCCTTCAAGAAACATGTGTGTTTGATGATCTACTGACTCCTTCAAGAAACATGTGTGTTTGATGATCTACTGACTCCTTCAAGAAACATGTGTGTTTGATGATCTACTGACTCCTTTAAGAAACATCTGTGTTTGATGATCTACTGACTCCTTCAAGAAACATGTGTGTTTGATGATCTACTGACTCCTTCAAGAAACATGTGTGTTTGATGATCTACTGACTCCTTCAAGAAACATCTGTGTTTGATGATCTACTGACTCCTTCAAGAAACATCTGTGTTTGATGATCTACTGACTCCTTCAAGAAACATGTGTGTTTGATGATCTACTGACTCCTTCAAGAAACATGTGTGTTTGATGATCTACTGACTCCTTCAAGAAACATGTGTGTTTGATGATCTACTGACTCCTTTAAGAAACATCTGTGTTTGATGATCTACTGACTCCTTCAAGAAACATGTGTGTTTGATGATCTACTGACTCCTTCAAGAAACATGTGTGTTTGATGATCTACTGACTCCTTCAAGAAACATCTGTGTTTGATGATCTACTGACTCCTTCAAGAAACATCTGTGTTTGATGATCTACTGACTCCTTCAAGAAACATGTGTGTTTGATGATCTACTGACTCCTTCAAGAAACATGTGTGTTTGATGATCTACTGACTCCTTCAAGAAACATCTGTGTTTGATGATCTACTGACTCCTTCAAGAAACATCTGTGTTTGATGATCTACTGACTCCTTCAAGAAACATCTGTGTTTGATGATCTACTGACTCCTTCAAGAAACATCTGTGTTTGATGATCTACTGACTCCTTCAAGAAACATCTGTGTTTGATGATCTACTGACTCCTTTAAGAAACATCTGTGTTTGATGATCTACTGACTCCTTTAAGAAACATCTGTGTTTGATGATCTACTGACTCCTTCAAGAAACATGTGTGTTTGATGATCTACTGACTCCTTTAAGAAACATCTGTGTTTGATGATCTACTGACTCCTTCAAGAAACATGTGTGTTTGATGATCTACTGACTCCTTTAAGAAACATCTGTGTTTGATGATCTACTGACTCCTTCAAGAAACATATGTGTTTGATGATCTACTGACTCCTTCAAGAAACATCTGTGTTTGATGATCTACTGACTCCTTTAAGAAACATCTGTGTTTGATGATCTACTGACTCCTTCAAGAAACATGTGTGTTTGATGATCTACTGACTCCTTCAAGAAACATGTGTGTTTGATGATCTACTGACTCCTTCAAGAAACATGTGTGTTTGATGATCTACTGACTCCTTCAAGAAACATGTGTGTTTGATGATCTACTGACTCCTTTAAGAAACATCTGTGTTTGATGATCTACTGACTCCTTTAAGAAACATCTGTGTTTGATGATCTACTGACTCCTTTAAGAAACATCTGTGTTTGATGATCTACTGACTCCTTTAAGAAACATCTGTGTTTGATGATCTACTGACTCCTTTAAGAAACATATGTGTTTGATGATCTACTGACTCCTTCAAGAAACATCTGTGTTTGATGATCTACTGACTCCTTTAAGAAACATCTGTGTTTGATGATCTACTGACTCCTTCAAGAAACATGTGTGTTTGATGATCTACTGACTCCTTCAAGAAACATGTGTGTTTGATGATCTACTGACTCCTTCAAGAAACATGTGTGTTTGATGATCTACTGACTCCTTCAAGAAACATGTGTGTTTGATGATCTACTGACTCCTTCAAGAAACATGTGTGTTTGATGATCTACTGACTCCTTTAAGAAACATCTGTGTTTGATGATCTACTGACTCCTTCAAGAAACATGTGTGTTTGATGATCTACTGACTCCTTCAAGAAACATGTGTGTTTGATGATCTACTGACTCCTTCAAGAAACATGTGTGTTTGATGATCTACTGACTCCTTCAAGAAACATGTGTGTTTGATGATCTACTGACTCCTTCAAGAAACATGTGTGTTTGATGATCTACTGACTCCTTCAAGAAACATGTGTGTTTGATGATCTACTGACTCCTTCAAGAAACATGTGTGTTTGATGATCTACTGACTCCTTCAAGAAACATCTGTGTTTGATGATCTACTGACTCCTTCAAGAAACATGTGTGTTTGATGATCTACTGACTCCTTCAAGAAACATGTGTGTTTGATGATCTACTGACTCCTTCAAGAAACATGTGTGTTTGATGATCTACTGACTCCTTCAAGAAACATGTGTGTTTGATGATCTACTGACTCCTTCAAGAAACATGTGTGTTTGATGATCTACTGACTCCTTCAAGAAACATGTGTGTTTGATGATCTACTGACTCCTTCAAGAAACATGTGTGTTTGATGATCTACTGACTCCTTCAAGAAACATGTGTGTTTGATGATCTACTGACTCCTTTAAGAAACATCTGTGTTTGATGATCTACTGACTCCTTCAAGAAACATCTGTGTTTGATGATCTACTGACTCCTTCAAGAAACATCTGTGTTTGATGATCTACTGACTCCTTCAAGAAACATCTGTGTTTGATGATCTACTGACTCCTTCAAGAAACATGTGTGTTTGATGATCTACTGACTCCTTCAAGAAACATGTGTGTTTGATGATCTACTGACTCCTTTAAGAAACATGTGTGTTTGATGATCTACTGACTCCTTCAAGAAACATGTGTGTTTGATGATCTACTGACTCCTTTAAGAAACATGTGTGTTTGATGATCTACTGACTCCTTCAAGAAACATCTGTGTTTGATGATCTACTGACTCCTTCAAGAAACATGTGTGTTTGATGATCTACTGACTCCTTCAAGAAACATGTGTGTTTGATGATCTACTGACTCCTTTAAGAAACATCTGTGTTTGATGATCTACTGACTCCTTCAAGAAACATGTGTGTTTGATGATCTACTGACTCCTTCAAGAAACATGTGTGTTTGATGATCTACTGACTCCTTCAAGAAACATGTGTGTTTGATGATCTACTGACTCCTTTAAGAAACATCTGTGTTTGATGATCTACTGACTCCTTCAAGAAACATCTGTGTTTGATGATCTACTGACTCCTTCAAGAAACATCTGTGTTTGATGATCTACTGACTCCTTCAAGAAACATCTGTGTTTGATGATCTACTGACTCCTTCAAGAAACATGTGTGTTTGATGATCTACTGACTCCTTCAAGAAACATGTGTGTTTGATGATCTACTGACTCCTTCAAGAAACATCTGTGTTTGATGATCTACTGACTCCTTCAAGAAACATGTGTGTTTGATGATCTACTGACTCCTTCAAGAAACATGTGTGTTTGATGATCTACTGACTCCTTTAAGAAACATCTGTGTTTGATGATCTACTGACTCCTTCAAGAAACATCTGTGTTTGATGATCTACTGACTCCTTCAAGAAACATCTGTGTTTGATGATCTACTGACTCCTTCAAGAAACATCTGTGTTTGATGATCTACTGACTCCTTCAAGAAACATGTGTGTTTGATGATCTACTGACTCCTTCAAGAAACATCTGTGTTTGATGATCTACTGACTCCTTCAAGAAACATCTGTGTTTGATGATCTACTGACTCCTTCAAGAAACATGTGTGTTTGATGATCTACTGACTCCTTCAAGAAACATCTCTGTGTTTGATGATCTACTGACTCCTTCAAGAAACATGTGTGTTTGATGATCTACTGACTCCTTCAAGAAACATCTGTGTTTGATGATCTACTGACTCCTTCAAGAAACATCTGTGTTTGATGATCTACTGACTCCTTCAAGAAACATCTGTGTTTGATGATCTACTGACTCCTTCAAGAAACATCTGTGTGTTTGATGATCTACTGACTCCTTCAAGAAACATCTGTGTGTTTGATGATCTACTGACTCCTTCAAGAAACATGTGTGTTTGATGATCTACTGACTCCTTCAAGAAACATGTGTGTTTGATGATCTACTGACTCCTTCAAGAAACATCTGTGTTTGATGATCTACTGACTCCTTCAAGAAACATCTGTGTTTGATGATCTACTGACTCCTTCAAGAAACATGTGTGTTTGATGATCTACTGACTCCTTCAAGAAACATCTGTGTTTGATGATCTACTGACTCCTTCAAGAAACATGTGTGTTTGATGATCTACTGACTCCTTCAAGAAACATCTGTGTTTGATGATCTACTGACTCCTTCAAGAAACATCTGTGTTTGATGATCTACTGACTCCTTCAAGAAACATCTGTGTTTGATGATCTACTGACTCCTTTAAGAAACATCAGAAGACACTTTTATTTGAGCTTTTCCTTTATTCTCTGAGCCTCTTGTGTTTGTTTTGATCTTTTAAAGTATATATTTTTACTGTGTATTGTTATGATCGTTGAAGTTCTTTGTGACTCTGGTCTGGAAACATCTTCACTAATAACCATTACTTACATAAATATATCTGATGAGTCATCAATAAGTGAGGTGCAGAGGCGTCTCTAGGGATGGATCAATAACCCTCACAGGGCTTTGCATGGACTGAGAACTGGAGTTATATGCAGGTAACTTCTCTCACCTGACCATGGTCTTGACGATCCACGGTCTGTGACCAATGGAAGGAACAGCTTCGTCCATCAGAGGATGAGTCTTCACGAAGTTCAACACCTCGTCAGGAAAAGAGTTTGAGGAATTGAACCTGGAACCTTCAACAGCACAACCACCGGGTCTGAGTGAAGGCAGAGAAACACATGTTAAAATAACAATAGTAATATTAATATTAATAATGATAACAATAATAATACTAACAATAATAATAATAATGATAACAATAACAATAATAACAATAATAATAATAACAATAATAATAATAATGATAACAATAATAACAATAATAACAATAATAATAACAATAATAATAATAATAATAATAATAATAACAATAATAATAATAATCACAATAACAATAACAACAACAATAACAATAATAATAACAATAATAATAACAATAACAATAACAATAATAAGAAAATTGTCCACACCTTAGTTTGGGAATGACTTCCTCAGCAACAGGCGTCCAAATGGACTCTGGAGATTTCTGCTCCTTAAACCTTCCTTCAAACACAGCAGCCAGTTGTTCCAGGTCGAACACACACACAGCAGAGCCTGGAATACTGACACACACCAGAGATCAGAGCCTGGAATACTGACACACACCAGAGATCAGAGCCTGGAATACTGACACACACCAGAGATCAGAGCCTAGAATACTGACACACACCAGAGATCAGAGCCTAGAATACTGACACACACCAGAGATCAGAGCCTGGAATACTGACACACACCAGAGATCAGAGCCTAGAATACTGACACACACCAGAGATCAGAGCCTAGAATACTGACACACACCAGAGATCAGAGCCTAGAATACTGACACACACCAGAGATCAGAGCCTAGAATACTGACACACACCAGAGATCAGAGCCTAGAATACTGACACACACCAGAGATCAGAGCCTAGAATACTGACACACACCAGAGATCAGAGCCTAGAATACTGACACACACCAGAGATCAGAGCCTAGAATACTGACACACACCAGAGATCAGAGCCTAGAATACTGACACACACCAGAGATCAGAGCCTGGAATACTGACACACACCAGAGATCAGAGCCTAGAATACTGACACACACCAGAGATCAGAGCCTAGAATACTGACACACACCAGAGATCAGAGCCTGGAATACTGACACACACCAGAGATCAGAGCCTAGAATACTGACACACACCAGAGATCAGAGCCTGGAATACTGACACACACCAGAGATCAGAGCCTAGAATACTGACACACACCAGAGATCAGAGCCTGGAATACTGACACACACCAGAGATCAGAGCCTGGAATACTGACACACACCAGAGATCAGAGCCTAGAATACTGACACACACCAGAGATCAGAGCCTGGAATACTGACACACACCAGAGATCAGAGCCTAGAATACTGACACACACCAGAGATCAGAGCCTGGAATACTGACACACACCAGAGATCAGAGCCTGGAATACTGACACACACCAGAGATCAGAGCCTAGAATACTGACACACACCAGAGATCAGAGCCTGGAATACTGACACACACCAGAGATCAGAGCCTGGAATACTGACACACACCAGAGATCAGAGCCTAGAATACTGACACACACCAGAGATCAGAGCCTGGAATACTGACACACACCAGAGATCAGAGCCTAGAATACTGACACACACCAGAGATCAGAGCCTAGAATACTGACACACACCAGAGATCAGAGCCTGGAATACTGACACACACCGGAGATCTTCATCAATACACAACAATCGATCACGCACTGCATCAGCGACTCACACTCGAGTGTGTATCTGTGGCCACAACACAAAAGCTTCTCTAACAGTCTCTGACCAAACGCTCTCTTAACGACCTCCCTCGACCTCAGCGCTAATGGCTACGGACACAAGTTAACACAAGTTGTGTATCTGTGTCATCACAGTGTTACACACATAAGAAGCTCACGTTTCAAGGGATGAAACTTCTTCAGTTCTTTAAACAATGAAGTTGATCAGTAGCTCTGACTCTTCAAACAATGATTCAACGATTCAAACACATGCAAACAAAACATTTCAAAAATAAAAACAAACATGATCCAATGAGCATGTTCTGGACTCAACGACTGCTCCGAGAGACTGAAGTCTTCTCCAGGTACTCCAGTGGTTTGAGCCGCAACCACATAGAAGGAGACCTCGTGAGGATCAATGAAGTTCTACCTCAACCTCGGCTGCTCCATTACTGGCCATCATCTCACCACAGATGTTGAGTGTTTGTTCTCCTGTGATGTCATCATCACGAGACGCTGTAGGAATGTGAGGAACTTCTTTCTTGCTCCGGTCACTTCCTGTTTCTCTCTGAACCGAACATCACTTCCTGTTTCTCTATGAACCGAACATCACTTCCTGTTTCTCTATGAACCGAACATCACTTCCTGTTTCTCTATGAACCGAACATCACTTCCTGTTTCTCTCTGAACCGAACATCACTTCCTGTTTCTCTCTGAACCGAACATCACTTCCTGTTTCTCTCTGAACCGAACATCACTTCCTGTTTCTCTATGAACCGAACATCACTTCCTGTTTCTCTATGAACCGAACATCACTTCCTGTTTCTCTATGAACCGAACATCACTTCCTGTTTCTCTCTGAACCGAACATCACTTCCTGTTTCTCTATGAACCGAACATCACTTCCTGTTTCTCTCTGAACTGAACATCACTTCCTGTTTCTCTCTGAACCGAACATCACTTCCTGTTTCTCTCTGAACCGAACATCACTTCCTGTTTCTCTATGAACCGAACATCACTTCCTGTTTCTCTCTGAACCGAACATCACTTCCTGTTTCTCTCTGAACTGAACATCACTTCCTGTTTCTCTATGAACCGAACATCACTTCCTGTTTCTCTATGAACCGAACATCACTTCCTGTTTCTCTATGAACCGAACATCACTTCCTGTTTCTCTCTGAACCGAACATCACTTCCTGTTTCTCTATGAACCGAACATCACTTCCTGTTTCTCTATGAACCGAACATCACTTCCTGTTTCTCTGGGACCCTGACGCGAGTGCTTGTTGTTGTTTGTTTTCCACCTCGGTGTGTATCGTTTGTTCCTCCGAGGATCGACTTGTTCCTTCAAACTGTAACATCCGATGACATCATCACGGCGTCAGGCGTGAGGTCAAAGGTCAGGTGTGTGTGTGTGTTCAATACCTGTTGGCGGGCGTGGAGAAGACGCCGAGGACCACGTCGCGGCCCTGCATCCTGGTGACGGGGCTGGTGGACTGGAGCAGGTCGAAGTAGAAGTGAGAGTCTCCAGGGACGGAGCAGTTGAGACGAGCCTTGAGGAACGAAGTCCACTGTTTCTCCAGAACCCTCTGAGATCCTCCAAGGTCACGCTTGCACACGCGAGCCACGCGCGAGACCACCACCTACACACAAGACACACAACATCACACACAACATCACACACAACATCACATGCAACATGACACGCAACATGACACACAACATGACACGCAACATGACACGCAACATGACACGCAACATGACACACAACATGACACGCAACATGACACACAACATGACAAACAACATCACATGCAACATGACACGCAACATGACACACAACATGACACACAACATGACACGCAACATGACACGCAACATGACACGCAACATGACACGCAACATGACACGCAACATGACACACAACATGACACGCAACATGACACGCAACATGACACACAACATGACAAACAACATCACATGCAACATGACACGCAACATGACACGCAACATGACACACAACATGACACGCAACATGACACGCAACATGACATGCAACATGACACACAACATGACACGCAACATGACACGCAACATGACACACAACATGACACGCAACATGACACACAACATGACACGCAACATGACAAGCAACATGACAAACAACATGACACACAACATGACACGCAACATGACACACAACATGACACACAACATGACACACAACATGACACACAACATGACACACAACATGACACACAACATGACACACAACATGACAAACAACATGACACACAACATGACAAACAACATGACAAACAACATGACACACAGCATGTCACACAACATGACACGCAACATGACACACAACATGAAACGCAACATGACACACAACATGACACGCAACATGAAACGCAACATGACACACAACATGACACGCAACATGACACGCAACATGACACACAACATGAAACGCAACATGACACACAACATGACACGCAACATGACACGCAACATGACACACAACATGACACGCAACATGACACACAACATGACACGCAACATGACACGCAACATGACACGCAACATGACACACAACATGACACGCAACATGACACGCAACATGACACGCAACATGACAAACAACATCACATGCAACATGACACGCAACATGACACGCAACATGACACACAACATGACACGCAACATGACACGCAACATGACATGCAACATGACACACAACATGACACGCAACATGACACGCAACATGACACACAACATGACACGCAACATGACACACAACATGACACGCAACATGACAAGCAACATGACAAACAACATGACACACAACATGACACACAACATGACACGCAACATGACACACAACATGACAAACAACATGACACACAACATGACAAGCAAGATGACAAACAACATGACACACAACATGACACACAACATGACACGCAAAATGACACGCAACATGACACACAACATGACAAACAACATGACACACAACATGACAAACAACATGACACACAACATGACAAACAACATGACAAACAACATGACACGCAAAATGACACGCAACATGACACGCAACATGACAAACAACATGACAAACAACATGACAAACAACATGACACGCAACATGACACGCAACATGACACACAACATGACAAACAACATGACAAACAACATGACACGCAACATGACACGCAACATGACACGCAACATGACAAACAACATGACACACAACATGACACACAACATGACAAACAACATGACACACAACATGACACGCAACACGACAAGCAACATGACACACAACATGACACACAACATGTCACACAACATCACACACAACATGACAAACAACATGACACACAACATGACACGCAACATGACACGCAACATGACAAGCAACATGACAAACAACATGACACACAACATGACACGCAACATGACACACAACATGACAAACAACATGACACACAACATGACACGCAACATGACAAGCAACATGACAAACAACATGACACACAACATGACACGCAACATGACACACAACATGACACACAACATGACAAACAACATGACAAACAACATGACACACAACATGACACGCAACATGACAAACAACATGACACACAACATGACACGCAACATGACACACAACATGACAAACAACATGACACATAACATGACAAACAACATGACACACAACATGACACGCAACATGACAAGCAACATCACACACAACATCACACACAACATCCCAAACAACATGACACACAACATGTCACGCAACATGACACGCAACATGACACACAACATGACAAACAACATCACACACAACATGACACGCAACATGACACACAACATGACAAACAACATCACATGCAACATGACACGCAACATGACACACAACATGACACACAACATGACACGCAACATGACACGCAACATGACACGCAACATGACACGCAACATGACACGCAACATGACACACAACATGACACGCAACATGACACGCAACATGACACACAACATGACAAACAACATCACATGCAACATGACACGCAACATGACACGCAACATGACACACAACATGACACGCAACATGACACGCAACATGACATGCAACATGACACACAACATGACACGCAACATGACACGCAACATGACACACAACATGACACGCAACATGACACACAACATGACACGCAACATGACAAGCAACATGACAAACAACATGACACACAACATGACACGCAACATGACACACAACATGACACACAACATGACACACAACATGACACACAACATGACACACAACATGACACACAACATGACAAACAACATGACACACAACATGACAAACAACATGACAAACAACATGACACACAGCATGTCACACAACATGACACGCAACATGACACACAACATGAAACGTAACATGACACACAACATGACACGCAACATGAAACGCAACATGACACACAACATGACACGCAACATGACACGCAACATGACACACAACATGAAACGCAACATGACACACAACATGACACGCAACATGACACGCAACATGACACGCAACATGACACGCAACATGACACGCAACATGACACACAACATGACACGCAACATGACACGCAACATGACACACAACATGACAAACAACATCACATGCAACATGACACGCAACATGACACACAACATGACAAACAACATCACATGCAACATGACACGCAACATGACACGCAACATGACACACAACATGACACGCAACATGACACGCAACATGACATGCAACATGACACACAACATGACACGCAACATGACACGCAACATGACACACAACATGACACGCAACATGACACACAACATGACACGCAACATGACAAGCAACATGACAAACAACATGACACACAACATGACACGCAACATGACACACAACATGACAAACAACATGACACACAACATGACAAGCAAGATGACAAACAACATGACACACAACATGACACACAACATGACACGCAAAATGACACGCAACATGACACACAACATGACAAACAACATGACACACAACATGACAAACAACATGACACACAACATGACAAACAACATGACAAACAACATGACACGCAAAATGACACGCAACATGACACACAACATGACAAACAACATGACAAACAACATGACAAACAACATGACACGCAACATGACACGCAACATGACACACAACATGACAAACAACATGACAAACAACATGACACGCAACATGACACGCAACATGACACGCAACATGACAAACAACATGACACACAACATGACACACAACATGACAAACAACATGACACACAACATGACACGCAACACGACAAGCAACATGACACACAACATGACACACAACATGTCACACAACATCACACACAACATGACAAACAACATGACACACAACATGACACGCAACATGACACGCAACATGACAAGCAACATGACAAACAACATGACACACAACATGACACGCAACATGACACACAACATGACAAACAACATGACACACAACATGACACGCAACATGACAAGCAACATGACAAACAACATGACACACAACATGACACGCAACATGACACACAACATGACACACAACATGACAAACAACATGACAAACAACATGACACACAACATGACACGCAACATGACAAACAACATGACACACAACATGACACGCAACATGACACACAACATGACAAACAACATGACACATAACATGACAAACAACATGACACACAACATGACACGCAACATGACAAGCAACATCACACACAACATCACACACAACATCCCAAACAACATGACACACAACATGTCACGCAACATGACACGCAACATGACACGCAACATGACACGCAACATGACACGCAACATGACACGCAACATGACACGCAACATGACACGCAACATGACACGCAACATGACACGCAACATGACACGCAACATGACACGCAACATGACACGCAACATGACACACAACATGACAAACAACATGACACACAACATGTCACACAACATGACACACAACATGACAAGCAACATGACGCACAACATGACAAACAACATGACACACAACATGTCACACAACATGACACGCAACATGACACGCAACATGACACACAACATGACACACAACATGACACACAACATGACACACAACATGACAACATGAAAACATGAAAACATGAAAACATGAAAACATGAAAACATGAAAACATGAAAACATGACACACAACATGACACACAACATGACAACATGACAACATGACACACAACATGACAAGCAACATGACACACAACATGACAAGCAACATGACACACAGCATGACACACAACATGACACACAACATGACAAGCAACATGACACACAACATGACACACAACATGACAACATGACAACATGAATATTTTTTTGATTGTTTAAGCGCTTTGTGACCCTGGTCTGGAAAAGCGCTATATAAATATTACTTACTTACTTACTTACTTACACAACATGACACACAACATGACACAACATGACAAGCAACATGACACACAACATGACAACATGACAACATGAAAACATGACAACATGACGCAGAACATGTCACACAACATGAAACACAACATAACAAGCAACATGACAACATGAAAACATGACAACATGAAACACACAACATGACACACAACATGACACACAACATGACAAGCAACATGACAACATGAAAACATGACAGCATGAAAACATGACAACATGACACACAACATGACAACATGACAACATGACATCATGACACACAACATGACAACATGACACACAACATGACACACAACATGACACACAACATGGCAACATGACACACAACATGACAACATGACACACAACATGACACACAACATGACAACATGACACACAAAATGACACACAACATGACAACATTACACACAACATGACACACAACATGACAACATAACACACAACATGACAACATGACAACATGACACACAACATAACAACATGACACACAACATGACAACATGACACACAACATGAAAACATAACACACAACATGACAACATGACACACAACATGACAACATAACACACAACATGACAACATGACAACATGACACACAACATAACAACATGACACACAACATGACAACATGACACACAACATGAAACCATAACACACAACATGACAACATGACACACAACATGACAACATAACACACAACATGACAACATGACACACAACATGAAAACATAACACACAACATGACAACATGACACACAACATGACAACATGACACACAACATTACATAACTGACGTCACTCCTCGTTCTGCATCTTCTTCTAATCACACATTTACAACATGACAACATGAAAACATGACAACATGACGCAGAACATGTCACACAACATGAAACACAACATAACAAGCAACATGACAACATGAAAACATGACAACATGAAACACACAACATGACACACAACATGACACACAACATGACACACAACATGACAAGCAACATGACAACATGAAAACATGACAACATGACACACAACATGACAACATGACAACATGACATCATGACACACAACATGACAACATGACACACAACATGACACACAACATGACACACAACATGACACACAACATGACACACAACATGACAACATGACACACAACATGACACACAACATGACAACATGAAAACATGACAACATGAAAACATGACAACATGACACACAACATGACACACAACATGACACACAACATGACACACAACATGACAACATGAAAACATGACAACATGAAAACATGACAACATGACAACATGACACACAACATGACAACATGACACACAACATGACACACAACATGACACACAACATGACAACATGACACCATGACAACATGACACACAAAATGACACACAACATGACAACATTACACACAACATGACACACAACATGACAACATAACACACAACATGACAACATGACACACAACATAACATGACACACAACATGACAACATGACACACAACATGAAAACATAACACACAACATGACAACATGACACACAACATGACAACATGACACACAACATGACAACATGACACACAACATAACAACATGACACACAACATGACAACATGACACACAACATGAAAACATAACACACAACATGACAACATGACACACAACATAACAACATGACACACAACATGACAACATGACACACAACATGACAACATGACACACAACATGAAAACATAACACACAACATGACAACATGACACACAACATGACAACATAACACACAACATGACAACATGACACACAACATGAAAACATAACACACAACATGACAACATGACACACAACATGACAACATGACAACATGACACACAACATTACATAACTGACGTCACTCCTCGTTCTGAATCTTCTTCTAATCACACATTTACTTCGCGTCAACACAAACTCTTATTGTGAAGGTCAACTTCCTGTCTGAACTGAACGACCTCCGACAGATGTTTCCTGACCTTCTCCAGGTAGTTGAACTCCATGGCGACCTCTCTGAAGAAGAAGTAGACGTGAGGACCCCACTCCAGCGCGCTGACGAACACAGGCTCTGAGGAGAGAGGTCAAGGTTCAAGGTCCTTCAAGCTTCGACAACACAACAAACACACAACGAAGGAAAAACAACAATCACACAACAACAGAACTTGATAGAATCAAGTCATTTTGTAATTGTTCTCCAGATGTTCAGACTGTGAGTGAGAAGAAGTTCTTGCTGCGAAGAAACTGACATGAGCTTAGAGAGAAACTGCTGATTCACCATCACTCACACACACACACACACACACACACACACACACACACACACACACACACACTGACCTCTGAACCACTTGCTGTCATGCTTGATGCTACGAAGAGCAGGATTTTCTCCCAGCGATCGATAAATAACTGCGTCGATGGCCAGGAAGTCTGTGACGGTAGCAGTGAAGAGATTCCTGTCTGCAACACACACACACTTTATGTACACACTTTATACACACACACCTTTATGTACACACTTTATACACACACACCTTTATGTATACACTTTATACACACACACCTTTATGTACACACTTTATACACACACACCTTTATGTACACACTTTATACACACACACCTTTATGTATACACTTTATACACACACACCTTTATGTACACACTTTATACACACACACCTTTATGTATACACTTTATACACACACACCTTTATGTATACACTTTATACACACACACACTTTATGTACACACTTTATACACACACACCTTTATGTACACACTTTATACACACACACCTTTATGTATACACTTTATACACACACACCTTTATGTATACACTTTATACACACACACACTTTATGTACACACTTTATACACACACACACTTTATGTACACACTTTATACACACACACACTTTATGTACACACTTTAAACACACACACTTTATGTACACACATTATACACACACACACTTTATGTACACACTTTAAACACACACACACTTTATGTACACACTTTATACACACACACACTTTATGTACACACTTTAAACACACACACACTTTATGTACACACTTTATACACACACACACTTTATGTACACACTTTATACACACACACACTTTATGTACACACTTTAAACACACACACTTTATGTACACACTTTATACACACACACACTTTATGTACACACTTTAAACACACACACTTTATGTACACACTTTATACACACACACTTTATGTACACACTTTAAACACACACACACCTTTATGTACACACACACGTTTATGTACACTTTATACACACACACACCTTTATGTACACACACACCTTTATGTACACACACACGTTTATGTACACTTTATACACACACACACCTTCATGTACACACACATATATACACACACATTTATATACACACACACTTTATATACACACAAATATGTACACACACATATCTACACAAATACATTTATACACACACGTTTATATACACACATACTTTATATACACACACATATATACACGTATACAAAAACGTTTATATACACACACATTTATGTACACACATATATGTACACGCACATATGTACACACACATATGTCCACACGTATGTACACACGTTTATATACACACACATTTATGTACACACACATATGTACACACACATATTTACACACATATGTACACACATGTATACACAAATGTTTATATACACACACATTTATGTACACACACATATGTACACACACATGTACACACAGAGTCCTCCTTAGAACCATCAAGACCTGAACCACAGAGTCCTCCTTAGAACCATCAAGACCTGAACCACAGAGTCCTCCTTAGAACCATCAAGACCTGAACCACAGAGTCCTCCTTAGAACCATCAAGACCTGAACCACAGAGTCCTCCCTAGAACCATCAAGACCTGAACCACAGAGTCCTGCCTAGAACCATCAAGACCTGAACCACAAAGTCCTCCCTAGAACCATCAAGACCTGAACCACAGAGTCCTCCTTAGAACCATCAAGACCTGAACCACAGAGTCCTCCCTAGAACCATCAAGACCTGAACCACAGAGTCCTCCCTAGAACCATCAAGACCTGAACCACAGAGTCCTCCCTAGAACCATCAAGACCTGAACCACAGAGTCCTCCCTAGAACCATCAAGACCTGAACCACAGAGTCCTGCCTAGAAGCATCAAGACCTGAACCACAAAGTCCTCCCTAGAACCATCAAGACCTGAACCACAAAGTCCTCCCTAGAACCATCAATACCTGAACCACAGAGTCCTCCCTAGAACCATCAAGACCTGAACCACAGAGTCCTGCCTAGAACCATCAAGACCTGAACCACAGAGTCCTCCCTAGAACCATCAAGACCTGAACCACAGAGTCCTGCCTAGAACCATCAAGACCTGAACCACAGAGTCCTGCCTAGAACCATCAAGACCTGAACCACAAAGTCCTCCCTAGAACCATCAAGACCTGAACCACAAAGTCCTCCCTAGAACCATCAAGACCTGAACCACAGAGTCCTCCCTAGAACCATCAAGACCTGAACCACAGAGTCCTGCCTAGAACCATCAAGACCTGAACCACAGAGTCCTCCCTAGAACCATCAAGACCTGAACCACAGAGTCCTGCCTAGAACCATCAAGACCTGAACCACAGAGTCCTGCCTAGAACCATCAAGACCTGAACCACAAAGTCCTCCCTAGAACCATCAAGACCTGAACCACAGAGTCCTGCCTAGAACCATCAAGACCTGAACCACAGAGTCCTCCCTAGAACCATCAAGACCTGAACCACAGAGTCCTGCCTAGAACCATCAAGACCTGAACCACAAAGTCCTCCCTAGAACCATCAAGACCTGAACCACAGAGTCCTGCCTAGAACCATCAAGACCTGAACCACAGAGTCCTCCCTAGAACCATCAAGACCTGAACCACAGAGTCCTCCCTAGAACCATCAAGACCTGAACCACAGAGTCCTGCCTAGAAGCATCAAGACCTGAACCACAAAGTCCTCCCTAGAACCATCAAGACCTGAACCACAAAGTCCTCCCTAGAACCATCAAGACCTGAACCACAGAGTCCTCCCTAGAACCATCAAGACCTGAACCACAGAGTCCTCCCTAGAACCATCAAGACCTGAACCACAGAGTCCTGCCTAGAACCATCAAGACCTGAACCACAAAGTCCTCCCTAGAACCATCAAGACCTGAACCACAAAGTCCTCCTTAGAACCATCAAGACATGAACCACAGAGTCCTGCCTAGAACCATCAAGACCTGAACCACAGAGTCCTGCCTAGAACCATCAAGACCTGAACCACAAAGTCCTCCCTAGAACCATCAAGACCTGAACCACAGAGTCCTGCCTAGAACCATCAAGACCTGAACCACAGAGTCCTCCCTAGAACCATCAAGACCTGAACCACAGAGTCCTCCCTAGAACCATCAAGACCTGAACCACAGAGTCCTCCCTAGAACCATCAAGACCTGAACCACAGAGTCCTGCCTAGAACCATCAAGACCTGAACCACAGAGTCCTCCCTAGAACCATCAAGACCTGAACCACAGAGTCCTGCCTAGAACCATCAAGACCTGAGCCACAAAGTCCTCCCTAGAACCATCAAGACCTGAACCACACAGTCCTGCCTAGAACCATCAAGACCTGAACCACAGAGTCCTCCCTAGAACCTTCAAGACCTGAACCACAGAGTCCTGCCTAGAACCATCTGTTAGTCTGTGAGGAACTTGACATGAGGCCCTAGACCAGCAGTCAGTTCCTCAGGCTCTCCCTGGTCCACGACCTTCTCTTCAGACCAGAGAGGTCAAAGGTTCCCAAAAGACGACGATGTACAGCAGACGTCTGAAGTCTTTCTTCTGCGTGACGAACAACATCCACAGATGTGGCCTTGAAGATTCTAGTCCTGATGTTCAGGGACTCGCAGATCTCAAGGTGGACCTGGAGCCACAACATTCTGGTTCCGTGCTCCGGTCTCCGTCTTGACCCTCTTCCTCTGCAGGATCTGGTCCTGGATCAGCTGGTGCTTCTCCTGACCCGGTCGTAAGAGAAGACTCGGAGCAGCTCTGGAGAGCCAGACCTCAGTGAAGTTCTCATGAAGTCTCATGACATGGAGCAGGTTCTTCGTGTTGCCAAAAGGCTCTCGGGCAGAAGGTACCGCTGGCCATGAAAGTCTCGGGTCGCTCCGGGTCAGTCCATCATGTCCATCAGGGCAGAAGGAAAACCACGAGCCCACCTCCGCAGGTCCTGGACTCTGCTTGTGACTGCAGCTCAAGGTGGACCTGGGAAGGCGACTTAAGTTCCCGACAACAAGACCTAGAGTACCTGGAGTACCTAGAGTACCTACAGTACCCGGAGTACCTACAGTACCTGGAGTACATAGAGTACCTGGAGTACCTGGACTACCTGAAGTACCTGATGTTCCTGGAGTACCTGGAGTACTTAGAGTACCTGGAGTACCTGGAGTACCTAGAGTATCTGGAGTACCTGAAGTACCTGGAGTACCTGGAGTACCTAGAGTACCTGGAGTACCTAGAGTACCTGGAGAACCTAGAGTACCTGGAGTACCTAGAGTACCTGGAGTACCTAGAGTGCCTGGAGTACCTGAAGTACCTGATGTACCTGGAGTACCTAGAGTACCTGGAGTACCTAGAGTACCTAGAGAACCTGGAGTACCTGGAGTACCCAGAGTACCCAGAGTACCTAGAGTACCTGGAGTACCTGAAGTACCTGTAGTACCTAGAGTACCTGGAGTACCTAGAGTATCTGAAGTACCTGAAGTACCTGGAGTACCTAGAGTATCTAGAGTACCTGGAGTACATGGAGTACCTAAAGTACCTGGAGTACCTGAAGTACCTGTAGTACCTAAAGTACCTGGAGTACCTAGAGTATCTGAAGTAAGTAAGTAAGTAAGTAAGTAAGTAATATTTATTTATATAGCGCTTTTCGAGACCAGGGTCACAAAGCGCTTTAACAATCAAAACAATACTCAAAAAAGTACATCCTTTAAAGATCAAGATAATACTGAGAACAACACAGGAGTTCAAGAAATTCAAGGAAAAGCCTGAACAAATAGAAACGTCTTAAGATGTTTCTTAAAGGAGTCAGTAGATCATCAAACACAGATGTTTCTTGAAGGAGTCAGTAGATCATCAAACACAGATGTTTCTTGAAGGAGTCAGTAGATCATCAAACACAGATGTTTCTTGAAGGAGTCAGTAGATCATCAAACACAGATGTTTCTTGAAGGAGTCAGTAGATCATCAAACACAGATGTTTCTTGAAGGAGTCAGTAGATCATCAAACACACATGTTTCTTAAAGGAGTCAGTAGATCATCAAACACACATGTTTCTTAAAGGAGTCAGTAGATCATCAAACACACATGTTTCTTAAAGGAGTCAGTAGATCATCAAACACACATGTTTCTTGAAGGAGTCAGTAGATCATCAAACACAGATGTTTCTTGAAGGAGTCAGTAGATCATCAAACACAGATGTTTCTTGAAGGAGTCAGTAGATCATCAAACACAGATGTTTCTTGAAGGAGTCAGTAGATCATCAAACACAGATGTTTCTTGAAGGAGTCAGTAGATCATCAAACACACATGTTTCTTGAAGGAGTCAGTAGATCATCAAACACACATGTTTCTTAAAGGAGTCAGTAGATCATCAAACACAGATGTTTCTTGAAGGAGTCAGTAGATCATCAAACACAGATGTTTCTTGAAGGAGTCAGTAGATCATCAAACACACATGTTTCTTGAAGGAGTCAGTAGATCATCTAACACAGATGTTTCTTGAAGGAGTCAGTAGATCATCAAACACAGATGTTTCTTGAAGGACTCAGTAGATCATCAAACACAGATGTTTCTTAAAGGAGTCAGTAGATCATCAAACACAGATGTTTCTTGAAGGAGTCAGTAGATCATCAAACACAGATGTTTCTTGAAGGAGTCAGTAGATCATCAAACACACATGCTTCTTGAAGGAGTCAGTAGATCATCAAACACAGATGTTTCTTGAAGGAGTCAGTAGATCATCAAACACAGATGTTTCTTGAAGGAGTCAGTAGATCATCAAACACAGATGTTTCTTAAAGGAGTCAGTAGATCATCAAACACAGATGTTTCTTGAAGGAGTCAGTAGATCATCAAACACAGATGTTTCTTGAAGGAGTCAGTAGATCATCAAACACAGATGTTTCTTGAAGGAGTCAGTAGATCATCAAACACAGATGTTTCTTAAAGGAGTCAGTAGATCATCAAACACAGATGTTTCTTGAAGGAGTCAGTAGATCATCAAACACAGATGTTTCTTGAAGGAGTCAGTAGATCATCAAACACACATGTTTCTTGAAGGAGTCAGTAGATCATCAAACACAGATGTTTCTTGAAGGAGTCAGTAGATCATCAAACACAGATGTTTCTTGAAGGAGTCAGTAGATCATCAAACACAGATGTTTCTTGAAGGAGTCAGTAGATCATCAAACACAGATGTTTCTTAAAGGAGTCAGTAGATCATCAAGAGCAAAGAGAGAGGAAGATTGTTCCAAAGCTTAGGAGCAACAGCCTGAAAAGATTTCTCTCCTCTGGTCCTGAGCCGTGTGCGTGGAACCATAAGTAGATTCTGATCCACAGACCTCAGAGCCCGAGCTGGGGTGTAAGGCTGGATCAGATCAGTGATGTAAGGAGGAGCCTGACCATGAATAGATCTGAAAGTAAGAACCAGAATTTTAAAGTTGATCCTGAAAGAAACTGGAAGCCAGTGAAGAGTTTGAAGGAGAAATGTGAGTTCTTCTACTAGAGCGGCTCAGAGTTCTGAATCAACTGCAGACGAGACGATCCTTCTTGTTAAGACATGAAAACAAACTGTTACAATAGTCCAGACGAGAAGAAACAAACTCATGGATTATAAGATCCAGATCATGTTCCGACAACATTTTCCTAAGTTTACAGATTTTTCTCAGTTGAAGGAAACAGTTTCTGGTCAGTTTTCTTCAGTGTCGAACAAGAGACATGTCTTTATCAAATACAACACCCAGGTTTCTCAGGCTCAGTTTGACAGTCTGACTTAAGTCACCCAAGTACTGACTCAACCCTGGAATCTTATCATCAACAATCACCAGAGTTTCAGTTTTGTCCACATTAAGCTGTAAAGTGTTTTCACTCATTGTTTGATTTCTAGCAAACAATTGACTAAGTTCAGCCTCTGGAGCTCAGTTGGGTCAAAAGAGCAGTAGAGCTGGATGTCATCAGCAAAAATGTGATAAGAAACATCTGGAAATCTCTGAATGATTTTACCGAGGGGAATCAAGTACAGCAAAAACAATAAAGGACCCAGAACAGAACCTTGAGGGACTCCACACAACAGATCTGCCGATTCAGACCTCATTTGATTGGCAGATACACTAAAACTGCGCCCAGAAAGGTAAGATGAGAACCTTCTAACACAGACCCAGACAGTCTTCATCCCTCAGTCTTCTCAGCAGGATCTGGTTCAACTTTGTCAAAGGCTGACGACAGATCCAAGAGAACCAGAACATCATGATGTCACTGGACACTTTCAATAAAGCTGTCTCCGCAGAGTGATGTTTACGGAAGCCAGACTGAAACTTCTCATGGATGTCGCTCTGATCCAAGAACAAAGACAGCTGCTCGGACACCACCTTCTCCAAGATCTTGGACAAGAAAGGGAGCTTAGAAATAGGCCTGAAATTACTGAGGTCAGTTGGGTCTAAGCCTGGTTTTTTGAGCAGAGGCTCCACAATGGCATGTTTAAATGCGTTGGGAAAAACCCCTGTGGAAAGGGAGAGGTTCACCATATTGGTAACCCAGGGGCCAATTACATCAAATACTTTGATAAAAAGCCTACAAGGAAGGACGTCATCTGAGCAAGAGGAGGGTTTCATCTTGTTCACTAGTGCTGAAATATCACCCAAAGATACAGCAGTGAAGGATGACCAAGAGGAGGAGATGGGCTCAGAGACAGTAGTGGTTCCCAACAAAGGGGGAGAGATTTTCTCTTTGATCAATTTAATTTTGTCAATGAAAAATCTCAACAATGCATTGCTGTCAGCTTCACAGAAGACAGACGTGATTTGAGGAGCAGGAGACACGAGAGAATTAATCGTGTCAAACAAAACTTTGGGGTTTTTCCTATTTGCTGCTACCAGTTTTCTGATGTAATCAGATCTAGCAGTTTCCACCATCTCATTGTAAGAAGTCAACAGATCCCTGAGGTGAAGTCTGTGCACCTCAAGTTTAGTAGACTTCCAGAGATACTCAGTCTTTCGACAAAGTCTCTTCAGACTCAGGAGATCTTCATTTGTCCAAGGGCACCGTTTTTTCTGAATTTTCAAGTTCGATTTAACAGGTTTGATCCAGTATTTCAACACAATGATCAGTGAAACAGTGAATCAAACTGTCCACGTCTGGACAGTCATCAAAGGAAAGAGAGTCAAACATAGAAAAACTGTCTGCAGTATCGGCTGAGATGACACGCCTCTGAGACCTAACTTTCAAAGGCTTAGGTTCAGGGATGAAGTCCAGGTTGAACAAGACAAGAGAATGATCACTCAGATGGACACCATGTACAGATACATTAGAAATGTTCAGGCCAAGAGTAAAAACTAAGTCTAAAATGTGGCCTTTTTGATGAGTGGGTTCAGAAACATGTTGCTCAAAATTAAAGGCTTCAGTTAAAGTTAAAAGTTCTTTAGCAGAACAAGATGTGACGTCATCAACATGAAGATTAAAGTCTCAAGAATAAGAACAGATTTGAATAATGGAAGATAAGAAGTCACTGAAGTCAAGAACACTGAAGGACCAGGCGGACGGTAGATTGACACACAATAGAAAGGTCTTGTAGAACCAAGATCATCTGAGACTCAAAAGAAGTGAATTCCTGTGTTTGAATCACTTTGCAAGAACAACTCTCCCTAAAAACTGTAGCAAGACCTCCTCCATGACCAGAGAGGCGAGGCTTCCCCAGAACAGCGCTCCCTACTGGACAGAGTTCGTTCAGATGAATAAACTCTTCCTCTCTCTGCCAAGTCTCAGAAAGACATAATAAATCCAAATGAACTCTTGTGAAAAGATCATTAAGAATAAAGGATTTATTAGTAATGGAGCGAACATTAAGAAGTCCTACGTTCAGCACCGATGACGTCACTGATGACATCACTGATGACATCACTGATGACATCACTGACGACGTCACTGACAGCAGAGCGGGATCTTTTGAAGAGAACATGTCACGTGACTGACAGCTGTCACTCACGTTCAAGTCCGTAGTAAAAGCCGAATTAAAGAGAGGAAATGAAAAAATCTTCCCACCTTTCGTTGAGGTCTGGACAGACGGCAGCGCTGATGTGTCGTCACACACAGTGAGAGGAATGTCGATCAAACATCGATGACGTCCGATGACGTCAGAGTTGTTCCGAGCGATCGCGACTGCACGTCTCATCCTGACCTGAACTCCAGACCGACTCCATCGCTTGTGGAAATCGCCCGAGAGATCAAACGATATTCCACAGAGTCCGAGTCGATGAGAAGCGGAGCCGGAAACATATTCACTGGACGTTGATAACGGTTGTGATTATAATCCTCCATCGACTCTCTGATGTTGAGAAGAGCATCGCGATCATAGATCATAGATGCTTGAGACATATCTTTAGTGATATGAGCATAATATCCGGACAAGTAGTCGTTAAAACGACTGTTTTTGGCAATTATTGCAGGAGCTCACGTTTCAAGCAGCCGATCAAAGGCTCACCGGAACCGGAAGAAAGTACCTGAAGTACCTGGAGTACCTGGACTACCTGGAGTACCTAGAGTACCTGGAGTACCTAGAGTTCCTGGAGTACCTAGAGTATCTGGAGTACCTAGAGTACCTAAAGTACCTGGAGTACCTGGACTACCTGGAGTACCTAGAGTACCTGGAGAACCTAGAGTACCTTGAGTACCTACAGTACCTTGAGGACCTAGAGTACCTGGAGTACCTAGAGTATCTGGAGTACCTAGAGTACCTGGAGTACCTACAGTACCTGGAGTACATAGAGTACCTGGAGTACCTGGACTACCTGAAGTACCTGAAGTACCTGATGTTCCTGGAGTACCTGGAGTACCTAGAGTACCTGGATTACCTGGAGTACCTAGAGTACCTGGAGTACCTAGAGTATCTGAAGTACCTGGAGTACCTGGAGTACATAGAGTACCTGGAGTACCTAGAGTACCTGAAGTACCTGGAGTACCTAGAGTATCTAGAGTACCTGGAGTACCTGAAGTACCTGTAGTACCTAGAGTACCTAGAGTACCTAGAGTATCTGAAGTACCTGAAGTACCTAGAGTACCTGGAGTACCTAGATACCTAGAGTACCTAGAGTACACACTCAAACACACACAGATACACACACACAGATAGACAAACACTCAAATACACACAGATACACTCACACAGACACACACTCAAACACACACAGACACACACTTAAACACACACATAGACACACACTCAAACAAACACAGATAAACTCACACAGACACACATTCAAATACACACAGATACACTCACAAAATCACACATTCAAACACAAACTCAAACACACACAGACACACACACACACACAAACATACACACAGACACTCAAACACACACACAGACACACACTCAAACACACACAGATACACACACTCAAACACACACAGATACACACACACAGACACACACTCAATATTGTAATGACACACTAACATACTTGTGCGACTGAATCACTTCAACACAACTTTACCTGCGAACAGAGCCACGTTAGCATGTCGGGGGTCGTAGGGACACCTGGCCATCCCACTGACGGGGTCTCCCTGCATCTCCAGAGAGTCTCCCTGTGGGAAGCATTCACAGACGCACAACAGTCGACATGAAGACGCACAACAGTCGACATGAAGACGCACAACAGTCGACATGAACATCCTCTGGTGCTCATTATAAAGCAGCTTGTCTGCACAACACACTCAGTGTTGATCCTTCATCATCATTTAGACCATTTGTAATGTTGTGACACATTTATAATGTTGTGACACATTTGTAATGTTGTGACACATTTGTAATGTCATGACACATTTGTAATGTTGTGACACATTTGTAATGTCATGACACATTTGTAATGTTGTGACACATTTGTAATGTCATGACACATTTGTAATGTTGTGACACATTTGTAATGTTGTGACACATTTGTAATGTTGTGACACATTTGTAATGTCATGACACATTTGTAATGTTGTGACACATTTGTAATGTCATGACACATTTGTAATGTTGTGACACATTTGTAATGTTGTGACACATTTGTAATGTTGTGACACATTTATAATGTTGTGACACATTTGTAATGTTGTGACACATTTATAATGTTGTGACACATTTGTAATGTTGTGACACATTTGTAATGTCATGACACATTTGTAATGTTGTGACACATTTGTAATGTTGTGACACATTTGTAATGTTGTGATACATTTGTAATGTCATGACACATTTGTAATGTTGTGACACATTTGTAATGTTATGACACATTTGTAATGTTGTAACACATTTGTAATGTCATGACACATTTTTAATGTTGTGACACATTTGTAATGTCATGACACATTTGTAATGTTGTGACACATTTATAATGTCATGACAAATTTTTAATGTTGTGACACAATTTTAATGTTGTGACACATTTGTAATGTTGTGACACATTTGTAATGTTGTGACACATTTGTAATGTTGTGACACATTTGTAATGTTGTGACACACATGAAATGTTGTGACACATTTGTAATGTTGTGACACACATGAAATGTTGTGACACATTTGTAATGTTGTGACACACATGAAATGTTGTGACACATTTGTAATGTTGTGACACATTTTTAATGTTGTGAGACATTTGTAATGTTGTGACACATTTGTAATGTCATGACACATTTGTAATGTTGTGACACATTTGTAATGTTGTGAGACATTTGTAATGTCATGACACATTTGTAATGTTGCGACACATTTGTAATGTTGTGACACACATGGAATGTTGTGACACATTTGTAATGTTGTGACACATTTGTAATGTTGTGACACACATGACATGTTGTGACACACATGACATGTTGTGACACATTTGTAATGTTGTGACACACATGAAATGTTGTGACAGACATGAAATGTTGTGACACATTTGTAATGTTGTGACACACATGACATGTTGTGACACATTTGTAATGTTGTGACACATTTGTAATGTTGTGACACATTTGTAATGTTGTGACACATTTGTAATGTCATGACACATTTGTAATGTTGTGACACATTTATAATGTCATGACACATTTGTAATGTTGTGACACATTTGTAATGTTGTGACACATTTGTAATGTTGTGACACATTTATAATGTCATGACACATTTGTAATGTTGTGACACGTTTGTAATGTTGTGACACATTTATAATGTTGTGACACATTTGTAATGTCATGACACATTTGTAATGTTGTGACACATTTGTAATGTTGTGACACATTTGTAATGTTGTGACACATTTATAATGTCATGACACATTTGTAATGTCATGACACATTTGTAATGTTGTGACACATTTGTAATGTTGTGACACATTTGTAATGTTGTGACACATTTGTAATGTTGTGACACATTTGTAATGTTGTGACACATTTATAATGTCATGACACATTTGTAATGTTGTGAGACATTTGTAATGTTGTGACACATTTGTAATGTTGTGACACATTTGTAATGTCATGACACATTTGTAATGTTGTGACACATTTGTAATGTTGTGACACATTTGTAATGTTGTGACACATTTGTAATGTTGTGACACGTTTGTAATGTTGTGACACGTTTGTAATGTCATGACACATTTGTAATGTTGTGACACGTTTGTAATGTTGTGACACGTTTGTAATGTCATGACACATTTGTAATGTTGTGACACATTTGTAATGTCATGACACATTTGTAATGTTGTGACACATTTGTAATGTTGTGACACGTTTGTAATGTTGTGACACATTTGTAATGTTGTGACACATTTGTAATGTTGTGACACATTTGTAATGTTGTGACACGTTTGTAATGTTGTGACACGTTTGTAATGTTGTGACACGTTTGTAATGTTGTGACACATTTGTAATGTTGTGACACATTTGTAATGTTGTGACACATTTGTAATGTTGTGACACATTTGTAATGTTGTGACACGTTTGTAATGTTGTGACACGTTTGTAATGTTGTGACACATTTGTAATGTTGTGACACATTTGTAATGTTGTGACACATTTGTAATGTTGTGACACGTTTGTAATGTTGTGACACGTTTGTAATGTTGTGACACATTTGTAATGTTGTGACACGTTTGTAATGTTGTGACACATTTGTAATGTTGTGACACGTTTGTAATGTTGTGACACGTTTGTAATGTTGTGACACATTTGTAATGTTGTGACACGTTTGTAATGTTGTGACACATTTGTAATGTTGTGACACATTTGTAATGTTGTGACACGTTTGTAATGTTGTGACACATTTGTAATGTTGTGACACATTTGTAATGTTGTGACACGTTTGTAATGTTGTGACACATTTGTAATGTTGTGACACATTTGTAATGTTGTGACACGTTTGTAATGTTGTGACACATTTGTAATGTTGTGACACATTTGTAATGTTGTGACACATTTGTAATGTTGTGACACGTTTGTAATGTTGTGACACGTTTGTAATGTTGTGACACGTTTGTAATGTTGTGACACGTTTGTAATGTTGTGACACGTTTGTAATGTTGTGACACGTTTGTAATGTTGTGACACATTTGTAATGTTGTGACACATTTGTAATGTTGTGACACGTTTGTAATGTTGTGACACGTTTGTAATGTTGTGACACGTTTGTAATGTTGTGACACGTTTGTAATGTTGTGACACGTTTGTAATGTTGTGACACGTTTGTAATGTTGTGACACGTTTGTAATGTTGTGACACATTTGTAATGTTGTGACACATTTGTAATGTTATGACACGTTTGTAATGTTGTGACACATTTGTAATGTTGTGACACATTTGTAATGTCACGTGTGTCGTCATCATCTCACGTGAACATAGATCATTGAAGGTTCACGTGGTCGTCATAGTAACCATGTCTGCCTCAGATGATGGTTCACGAACGTGAAGGTACTTCCTGTCATGTGACTCACAAACAATCATATCTACAGATGATGAGGATCAGCACCTCCAAGTCCAGCTTCCAATGATTTCATGGATTTATCTTCAAAAGCAACATTTTTACCATTGTTACACATTTGTAATGTCATGCCTCGTGTGTGTGTGTGTGTGTGTGTGTGTGTGTGTGTGTGTGTGTGTGTGTGTGTGTGTGTGTGTGATACTCACAGTGTAGTTTGCACACAGTGGGTTGAAGGCGTTGGTTCCACACACGAACAAACCGCCTCGTCTGCTGAGCAACACCTTCATGAAGTTCCTGCATTCATCCTGCACACACACACACACACACACACACACACACACACACACACACACACACACACACACACACACACACACACACACACACACACACACATAAACACACACACACACACATATAAACACACACATAAACACACATATAAACACACACATAAACACACACATAAACACACACATAAACACACACATAAACACACACATAAACACAAACATAAACACACACATAAACACACACATAAACACACATATAAACACAAACATAAACACACACATAAACACACACATAAACACACACATAAACACACACATAAACACACATATAAACACACAAATAAACACAAACATAAACACACACATAAACACAAACATAAACACACACATAAACACACACATAAACACAAACATAAACACAAACATAAACACACATATAAACACACACGCACGCATGCGCACACACATAAATCATCATCATCATCTTCATTTTCATCTTCATCTTCATCTTCATCATCATTATCATCTTCATCATCATCTTCATCATCTTCATCTTCATCATCATTATCATCTTCATCATCATCATCATCTTTATCTTCATCATCATCATCATCTTTTTCATCATCTTCATCAAAGTCTTCGTCATCTTCGTCATCATCATCTTCATCATCATCATCTTCATCTTCATCTTCATCACCTTCATCTTCATCATCATCATCTTCATCTTTATCATCCTCATCACCTTCATCTTCATCATCATAATCATCATCTTCATCATCATCATCTTCATCACCTTCATCTTCATCATCATCATCTTCATCTTTATCATCCTCATCATCTTCATCATCATCATCTTCATCATCTTCATCACCTTCATCTTCATCATCATCATCTTCATCTTTATCATCCTCATCATCTTCATCATCATCATCTTCATCACCTTCATCTTCATCATCATCATCTTTATCATCCTCATCATCTTCATCATCTTTATCATCTTCATCATCTTCATCATCATCATCATTATCATCTTCATCACCATCATCATAATCTTCATCTTTTTCATCATCTTCATCAAAGTCTTCGTCATCTTCGTCATCATCATCTTCATCATCTTCATCATCATCATCTTCATCTTCATCTTCATCACCTTCATCTTCATCATCATCATCTTCATCTTTATCATCCTCATCATCTTCATCACCTTCATCTTCATCATCATCATCATCATCTTCATCATCATTATCATCTTCATCGTCGTTCTTCATCATCATCATCATCATCTTCATCATCTTAATCTTCATCATCATCATCATCTTCATCATCATCTTCATCATCATCATCTTCATCATCATCATCTTCATCTTTTTCATCATCTTTATCAAAGTCTTCGTCATCTTCGTCATCATCATCTTCATCATCTTCATCATCATCATCGTTGTGTTAGTATGTTTTGTTAGTATGTTACGTCAGTATGTTCTGTTAGTATGTTTTGTTAGTATGTTACGTCAGTATGTTCTGTTAGTATGTTTTGTTAGTATGTTTTGTTAGTATGTTCTGTTAGTATGTTCTGTTAGTATGTTACGTCAGTATGTTCTGTTAGTATGTTTTGTTAGTATGTTCTGTTAGTATGTTCTGTTAGTATGTTACGTCAGTATGTTCTTCAGTATGTTTTGTTAGTATGTTACGTCAGTATGTTCTGTTAGTATGTTTTGTTAGTATGTTCTGTTAGTATGTTCTGTTAGTATGTTACGTCAGTATGTTCTTCAGTATGTTTTGTTAGTATGTTACGTCAGTATGTTCTGTTAGTATGTTTTGTTAGTATGTTACGTCAGTATGTTCTTCAGTATGTTTTGTTAGTATGTTACGTCAGTATGTTCTGTTAGTATGTTCTGTTAGTATGTTACGTCAGTATGTTCTTCAGTATGTTTTGTTAGTATGTTACGTCAGTATGTTCTGTCAGTATGTTTTGTTAGTATGTTACGTCAGTATGTTCTGTCAGTATGTTTTGTTAGTATGTTACGTCAGTATGTTCTGTCAGTATGTTTTGTTAGTATGTTATGTCAGTATGTTCTGTTAGTATGTTACGTCAGTATGTTCTGTTAGTATGTTTTGTTAGTATGTTACGTCAGTATGTTCTGTTAGTATGTTTTGTTAGTATGTTACGTCAGTATGTTCTGTTAGTATGTTTTGTTAGTATGTTACGTCAGTATGTTCTGTTAGTATGTTTTGTTAGTATGTTACGTCAGTATGTTCTGTTAGTATGTTTTGTTAGTATGTTACGTCAGTATGTTCTGTTAGTATGTTTTGTTAGTATGTTGCGTCAGTATGTTCTGTCAGTATGTTTTGTTAGTATGTTACGTCAGTATGTTCTGTTAGTATGTTTTGTTAGTATGTTACGTCAGTATGTTCTGTCAGTATGTCTTGTTAGTATGTTACATCAGTATGTTCTGTTAGTATGTTTTGTTAGTATGTTACGTCAGTATGTTCTGTCAGTATGTTTTGTTAGTATGTTACGTCAGTATGTTTTGTTAGTAGGTTACGTCAGTATGTTCTGTTAGTATGTTTTGTTAGTAGGTTACGTTAGTATGTTCTGTTAGTATGTTTTGTTAGTATGTTACGTCAGTATGTTTTGTTAGTAGGTTACGTCAGTATGTTTTGTTAGTAGGTTACGTTAGTATGTTCTGTTAGTATGTTTTGTTAGTATGTTACGTCAGTATGTTTTGTTAGTAGGTTACGTTAGTATGTTCTGTTAGTATGTTTTGTTAGTATGTTACGTCAGTATGTTTTGTTAGTATGTTACGTCAGTATGTTCTGTTAGTATGTTCTGTTAGTATGTTTTGTTAGTATGTTTTGTTAGTATGTTACGTCAGTATGTCTGTTAGTATGTTTTGTTAGTATGTTACGTCAGTATGTTCTGTTAGTATGTTACGTCAGTATGTTTTGTTAGTAGGTTACGTTAGTATGTTCTGTTAGTATGTTTTGTTAGTATGTTACGTCAGTATGTTTTGTTAGTAGGTTACGTTAGTATGTTCTGTTAGTATGTTTTGTTAGTATGTTACGTCAGTATGTTCTGTTAGTATGTTCTGTTAGTATGTTTTGTTAGTATGTTGTGTTAGTATGTTACGTCAGTATGTTCTGTTAGTATGTTTTGTTAGTATGTTACGTCAGTATGTTCTGTTAGTATGTTACGTCAGTATGTTCTGTTAGTATGTTTTGTTAGTAGGTTACGTTAGTATGTTCTGTTAGTATGTTTTGTTAGTATGTTACGTCAGTATGTTTTGTTAGTATGTTACGTCAGTATGTTCTGTTAGTATGTTTTGTTAGTAGGTTACGTTAGTATGTTCTGTTAGTATGTTTTGTTAGTATGTTACGTCAGTATGTTTTGTTAGAATGTTACGTCAGTATGTTCTGTTAGTACGTTTTGTTAGTATGTTACGTCAGTATGTTTTGTTAGTATGTTACGTCAGTATGTTCTGTTAGTATGTTTTGTTAGTATGTTTTGTTAGTATGTTTTGTTAGTATGTTTTGTTAGTATGTTACATCAGTATGTTTTGTTAGTATGTTACGTCAGTATGTTTTGTTAGTATGTTACGTCAGTATATTCTGTTAGTATGTTACGTCAGTATGTTCTGTTAGTATGTTTTGTTAGTATGTTACGTCAGTATGTTCTGTTAGTATGTTTTGTTAGTATGTTACGTCAGTATGTTCTGTTAGTATGTTAGAATGACTTTAGGAAGAAGAAAGTCAAGAAAGAAATCTTCTCACCGCGTGTTTTCCTTTCATCCTGCAGATCTTGATGTCATTTTTGTTCGACTCCCACGTTCTTTTCTGCACAAGATCAATAATCAAAAGGTTTAAAGTCACACTTCAGAGTCAAGAGTCTCACTTTGCTGTAGAACATCTCGTCTCCTGCGACGATGTCCAGCTCCACACGGAAGAGATCGTCCCTGCAGAGAATGTAGTGATGACTCAGCAGATAAATTGATGACTCATGTTAGGTAGTGATGACTCATCAGATGTATTGATGACTCATCAGATGTATTGATGACTCATCAGATGTATTGATGACTCATCAGATGTATTGATGACTCATCAGATGTACTGATGACTCATCAGATGTATTGATGACTCATCAGACTCATCAGATGTATTGATGACTCATCAGATGTACTGATGACTCATCAGATGTATTGATGACTCATCAGATGTATTGATGAGTCATCAGATGTACTGATGACTCATCAGATGTATTGATGACTCATCTGATGTATTGATGACTCATCTGATGTATTGATGACTCATCAGATGTATTGATGACTCATCAGATGTATTGATGACTCATCAGATGTATTGATGACTCATCAGATGTACTGATGACTCATCAGATGTACTGATGACTCATCAGATGTATTGATGACTCATCAGATGTATTGATGACTCATCAGATGTATTGATGACTCATCAGATGTACTGATGACTCATCAGATGTACTGATGACTCATCAGATGTATTGATGACTCATCAGATGTATTGATGACTCATCAGATGTATTGATGACTCATCAGATGTATTGATGACTCATCAGATGTATTGATGACTCATCAGATGTATTGATGACTCATCAGATGTATTGATGACTCATCAGATGTACTGATGACTCATCAGATGTACTGATGACTCATCAGATGTATTGATGACTCATCAGATGTATTGATGACTCATCAGATGTATTGATGACTCATCAGATGTATTGATGACTCATCTGATGTATTGATGACTCATCAGATGTATTGATGACTCATCAGATGTATTGATGACTCATCAGATGTATTGATGACTCATCAGATGTATTGATGACTCATCAGATGTATTGATGACTCATCAGATGTACTGATGACTCATCAGATGTACTGATGACTCATCAGATGTATTGATGACTCATCAGATGTATTGATGACTCATCAGATGTATTGATGACTCATCAGATGTACTGATGACTCATCAGATGTACTGATGACTCATCAGATGTATTGATGACTCATCAGATGTATTGATGACTCATCAGATGTATTGATGACTCATCTGATGTACTGATGACTCATCAGATGTATTGATGACTCATCAGATGTATTGATGACTCATCAGATGTATTGATGACTCATCAGATGTATTGATGACTCATCAGATGTATTGATGACTCATCAGATGTACTGATGACTCATCAGATGTACTGATGACTCATCAGATGTATTGATGACTCATCAGATGTATTGATGACTCATCAGATGTATTGATGACTCATCAGATGTATTGATGACTCATCTGATGTATTGATGACTCATCAGATGTATTGATGACTCATCAGATGTATTGATGACTCATCAGATGTATTGATGACTCATCAGATGTATTGATGACTCATCAGATGTATTGATGACTCATCAGATGTATTGATGACTCATCTGATGTATTGATGACTCATTAGATGTATTGATGACTCATCAGATGTATTGATGACTCATCAGATGTATTGATGACTCATCTGATGTATTGATGACTCATCAGATGTATTGATGACTCATCAGATGTATTGATGACTCATCTGATGTATTGATGACTCATCAGATGTATTGATGACTCATCAGATGTATTGATGACTCATCTGATGTATTGATGACTCATCAGATGTATTGATGACTCATCTGATGTATTGATGACTCATCAGATGTATTGATGACTCATCAGATGTATTGATGACTCATCAGATGTATTGATGACTCATCAGATGTATTGATGACTCATCTGATGTATTGATGACTCATCAGATGTATTGATGACTCATCAGATGTATTGATGACTCATCAGATGTATTGATGACTCATCAGATGTATTGATGACTCATCAGATGTATTGATGACTCATCAGATGTATTGATGACTCATCTGATGTATTGATGACTCATTAGATGTATTGATGACTCATCAGATGTATTGATGACTCATCAGATGTATTGATGACTCATCTGATGTATTGATGACTCATCAGATGTATTGATGACTCATCTGATGTATTGATGACTCATCAGATGTATTGATGACTCATCTGATGTATTGATGACTCATCAGATGTATTGATGACTCATCAGATGTATTGATGACTCATCAGATGTATTGATGACTCATCTGATGTACTGATGACTCATCTGATGTACTGATGACTCATCAGATGTATTGATGACTCATCAGATGTATTGATGACTCATCTGATGTACTGATGACTCATCAGATGTATTGATGACTCATCAGATGTATTGATGACTCATCTGATGTATTGATGACTCATCTGATGTATTGATGACTCATCAGATGTATTGATGACTCATCAGATGTATTGATGACTCATCTGATGTATTGATGACTCATCAGATGTATTGATGACTCATCTGATGTATTGATGACTCATCAGATGTATTGATGACTCATCTGATGTATTGATGACTCATCAGATGTATTGATGACTCATCTGATGTATTGATGACTCATCTGATGTATTGATGACTCATCAGATGTATTGATGACTCATCAGATGTATTGATGACTCATCTGATGTATTGATGACTCATCTGATGTATTGATGACTCATCAGATGTATTGATGACTCATCAGATGTATTGATGACTCATCAGATGTATTGATGACTCATCAGATGTATTGATGACTCATCAGATGTACTGATGACTCATCAGATGTATTGATGACTCATCTGATGTATTGATGACTCATCAGATGTATTGATGACTCATGTGATGTATTGATGACTCATCAGATGTATTGATGACTCATCTGATGTATTGATGACTCATCAGATGTACTGATGACTCATCAGATGTATTGATGACTCATCAGATGTATTGATGACTCATCAGATGTATTGATGACTCATCAGATGTATTGATGACTCATCAGATGTACTGATGACTCATCAGATGTATTGATGACTCATCTGATGTATTGATGACTCATCTGATGTATTGATGACTCATCAGATGTATTGATGACTCATCTGATGTATTGATGACTCATCAGATGTATTGATGACTCATCAGATGTATTGATGACTCATCAGATGTACTGATGACTCATCAGATGTATTGATGACTCATCTGATGTATTGATGACTCATCTGATGTATTGATGACTCATCTGATGTATTGATGACTCATCTGATGTGTTGATGACTCATCAGATGTACTGATGACTCATCTGATGTATTGATGACTCATCTGATGTATTGATGACTCATCAGATGTATTGATGACTCATCTGATTTATTGATGACTCATCAGGTTCAAACACATCATTTGACTCGTTCATCTCAGGTGAACCATGAGTCACAGATGTTTAAACACAAGATGTTTTACAGTGATGTGCGAGCGAGCTGCTCTCAGCAGAAGAATGTTCATGAAGGGATGTGAGGAGCTCAGACTACAGTAGCCTCTGTGTGAGAACTTCACCCGTCATTAGAACCTTTGGACCATTAATACACACTTGATGGATTTACCAGCAGGAACGTCTGAGGTCTGGGTCACTTCCTGGACCTCACGTCTCTCCTGGACCAGAACCAGATGTTGGGTTTTATGGCTTTTTAGCCTTAATTAATTTCTCAGTCGCTGCAGGAGTCTTAGGGAGTCGGTTCTGCATCCAACGTTCATCTTCCAACGTTCATGTGATGCAGCGAGGACTTCTAAATTCTAGTTCTGGTCCCTGAACTGAAACATGTTTGTGGTTCTGGTTCTGGTTCTTGATCTTCTCACAGCAACACAAAGGTATCATCAGCAGAACATCTGGACCTGGTACCTGGCTCCGATGTACAGGGTCCGGTTGACCTGCAGGACGCTCTGGATGTGCAGAGGTTCTTGTCTGAGCCACGTCCGGTGAGGTCGCCCCAGAAACACGGCGTAGCGTCGGGTCACTGTGGAGCATCAAGAAGAATCTTTTCATACCACGATGTTGCTGCTTCTCCTCCACACGACGACTGTTGGTCCAGACGTTCAAGTGAACGTTTAGGACGAGATGTTCATTGATGGAGAAAAACCTCGAAGATCAATCGATCGAACGTCTCGTGAGAAAAGAATGATTTTCGAAAACAAACAACATTTTGTTTCTGGATCGACTTTATCTCTCAAATAATGTCAGTGATAAATATATTTACTGTTCCTACCACTGTATTCTACTGTTCCTACCACTGTATTCTACTGTTCCTACCACTGTATCCTACTGTTCCTACCACTGTATCCACCATGTATCCTACTGTTCCTACCACTGTATCCTACTGTTCCTACCACTGTATCATAGTGTTCCTACCACTGTATTCTACTGTTCCTACCACTGTATCCTACTGTTCCTACCACTGTATTCTACTGTTCCTACCACTGTATCCTACTGTTCCTACCACTGTATTCTACTGTTCCTACCACTGTATTCTACTGTTCCTACCACTGTATCCTACTGTTCCTACCACTGTATTCTACTGTTCCTACCACTGTATCCTACTGTTCCTACCACTGTATTCTACTGTTCCTACCACTGTATCCTACTGTTCCTACCACTGTATCCTACTGTTCCTACCACTGTATTCTACTGTTCCTACCACTGTATCCTACTGTTCCTACCACTGTATCCTACTGTTCCTACCACTGTATTCTACTGTTCCTACCACTGTATCCTACTGTTCCTACCACTGTATTCTACTGTTCCTACCACTGTATCCTACTGTTCCTACCACTGTATTCTACTGTTCCTACCACTGTATCCTACTGTTCCTACCTGTTCCTACCACTGTATTCTACTGTTCCTACCACTGTATCCACCACTGTATTCTACTGTTCCTACCAATGTATTCTACTGTTCATACCACTGTATCATAGTGTTCCTACCACTGTATTCTACTTTTCCTACCACTGTATCCTACTGTTCCTACCACTGTATTCTACTGTTCCTACCACTGTATCATAGTGTTCCTACCACTGTATTCTACTGTTCCTACCACTGTATCCTACTGTTCCTACCACTGTATCCTACTGTTCCTACCACTGTATTCTACTGTTCCCACCACTGTATCCTACTGTTCCTACCACTGTATTCTACTGTTCCTACCACTGTATCCTACTGTTCCTACCACTGTATCCACCACTGTATTCTACTTTTCCTACCACTGTATCCTACTGTTCCTACCAATGTATTCTACTGTTCCTACCACTGTATCCTACTGTTCCTACCACTGTATCCTACTGTTCCTACATCTGTATTCTACTGTTCCTACCACTGTATTCTACTGTTCCTACCACTGTATCCTACTGTTCCTACCACTGTATTCTACTGTACCTACCACTGTATTCTACTGTTCCTACATCTGTATTCTACTGTTCCTACATCTGTATACTACTGTTCCTACCACTGTATTCTACTGTTCCTACCACTGTATCCTACTGTTCCTACCACTGTATTCTACTGTTCCTACCACTGTATCCTACTGTTCCTACCACTGTATTCTACTGTTCCTACATCTGTATTCTACTGTTCCTACATCTGTATCCTACAGTTCCTACCACTGTATTCTACTGTTCCTACCACTGTATTCTACTGTTCCTACCACTGTATCCTACTGTTCCTACCACTGTATTCTACTGTTCCTACCACTGTATCCTACTGTTCCTACCACTGTATTCTGTATTCTACTGTTCCTACCACTGTATCCTACTGTTCCTACCACTGTATTCTACTGTTCCTACCACTGTATTCTACTGTTCCTACCACTGTATCCTACTGTTCCTACCACTGTATCCTACTGTTCCTACCACTGTATTCTACTGTTCCTACCACTGTATTCTACTGTTCCTACCACTGTATCCTACTGTTCCTACCACTGTATTCTACTGTTCCTACCACTGTATTCTACTGTTCCTACCACTGTATCCTACTGTTCCTACCACTGTATTCTACTGTTCCTACCACTGTATTCTACTGTTCCTACCACTGTATTCTACTGTTCCTACCACTGTATCCTACTGTTCCTACCACTGTATTCTACTGTTCCTACCACTGTATCCTACTGTTCCTACCACTGTATTCTACTGTTCCTACCACTGTATCCTACTGTTCCTACCACTGTATCCTACTGTTCCTACCACTGTATTCTACTGTTGCTACCACTGTATCCTACTGTTCCTACCACTGTATCCTACTGTTCCTACCACTGTATTCTACTGTTCCTACCACTGTATCCTACTGTTCCTACCACTGTATTCTACTGTTCCTACCACTGTATCCTACTGTTCCTACCACTGTATTCTACTGTTCCTACCACTGTATCCTACTGTTCCTACCTGTTCCTACCACTGTATTCTACTGTTCCTACCACTGTATCCACCACTGTATTCTACTGTTCCTACCAATGTATTCTACTGTTCATACCACTGTATCATAGTGTTCCTACCACTGTATTCTACTTTTCCTACCACTGTATCCTACTGTTCCTACCACTGTATTCTACTGTTCCTACCACTGTATCATAGTGTTCCTACCACTGTATTCTACTGTTCCTACCACTGTATCCTACTGTTCCTACCACTGTATCCTACTGTTCCTACCAATGTATTCTACTGTTCCCACCACTGTATCCTACTGTTCCTACCACTGTATTCTACTGTTCCTACCACTGTATCCTACTGTTCCTACCACTGTATCCACCACTGTATTCTACTTTTCCTACCACTGTATCCTACTGTTCCTACCAATGTATTCTACTGTTCCTACCACTGTATCCTACTGTTCCTACCACTGTATCCTACTGTTCCTACATCTGTATTCTACTGTTCCTACCACTGTATTCTACTGTTCCTACCACTGTATCCTACTGTTCCTACCACTGTATTCTACTGTACCTACCACTGTATTCTACTGTTCCTACATCTGTATTCTACTGTTCCTACATCTGTATACTACTGTTCCTACCACTGTATTCTACTGTTCCTACCACTGTATCCTACTGTTCCTACCACTGTATTCTACTGTTCCTACCACTGTATCCTACTGTTCCTACCACTGTATCCTACTGTTCCTACCACTGTATCCTACTGTTCCTACCACTGTATCCACCACTGTATTCTACTGTTCCTACCACTGTATCCTACTGTTCCTACCACTGTATCCTACTGTTCCTACCACTGTATCCTACTGTTCCTACCACTGTATCCACCACTGTATTCTACTGTTCCTACATCTGTATTCTACTGTTCCTACATCTGTATACTACTGTTCCTACCACTGTATTCTACTGTTCCTACCACTGTATCCTACTGTTCCTACCACTGTATTCTACTGTTCCTACCACTGTATCCTACTGTTCCTACCACTGTATCCTACTGTTCCTACCACTGTATCCTACTGTTCCTACCACTGTATCCACCACTGTATTCTACTGTTCCTACCACTGTATCCTACTGTTCCTACCACTGTATCCTACTGTTCCTACCACTGTATCCTACTGTTCCTACCACTGTATCCACCACTGTATTCTACTGTTCCTACATCTGTATTCTACTGTTCCTACATCTGTATACTACTGTTCCTACCACTGTATTCTACTGTTCCTACCACTGTATCCTACTGTTCCTACCACTGTATTCTACTGTTCCTACCACTGTATCCTACTGTTCCTACCTCTGTATCCTACTTTTCCTACCACTGTATCATAGTGTTCATAGTCAGGTATTTTAATACATATTAAGGTTTCACTATTAAAGCACTTTGTTCACGAACATCTTAACATTCAGACTCACAAACACTCGCATCATGTTATTGATTCACAAACTGATCTCTTCTGAGAAGCTGTCAATCAATAATTCAGAGACGAGGTCCACGTCTGGCCCGTGTTGGGATTGGAGAGCTGAGTGGAGACTGAGAGTCTGAGGGGTCCCTGAAGGTTCCTGGAGGTCCCCGGAGGTCCCCGGAGGTCCCTGGAGGTCCCTGAAGATCCCTGAAGGTTCCTACATCTGTATTCTACTGTTCCTACATCTGTATACTACTGTTCCTACCACTGTATTCTACTGTTCCTACCACTGTATCCTACTGTTCCTACCACTGTATTCTACTGTTCCTACCACTGTATCCTACTGTTCCTACCACTGTATTCTACTGTTCCTACCACTGTATCCTACTGTTCCTACCTGTTCCTACCACTGTATTCTACTGTTCCTACCACTGTATCCACCACTGTATTCTACTGTTCCTACCAATGTATTCTACTGTTCATACCACTGTATCATAGTGTTCCTACCACTGTATTCTACTTTTCCTACCACTGTATCCTACTGTTCCTACCACTGTATTCTACTGTTCCTACCACTGTATCATAGTGTTCCTACCACTGTATTCTACTGTTCCTACCACTGTATCCTACTGTTCCTACCACTGTATCCTACTGTTCCTACCAATGTATTCTACTGTTCCCACCACTGTATCCTACTGTTCCTACCACTGTATTCTACTGTTCCTACCACTGTATCCTACTGTTCCTACCACTGTATCCACCACTGTATTCTACTTTTCCTACCACTGTATCCTACTGTTCCTACCAATGTATTCTACTGTTCCTACCACTGTATCCTACTGTTCCTACCACTGTATCCTACTGTTCCTACATCTGTATTCTACTGTTCCTACCACTGTATTCTACTGTTCCTACCACTGTATCCTACTGTTCCTACCACTGTATTCTACTGTACCTACCACTGTATTCTACTGTTCCTACATCTGTATTCTACTGTTCCTACATCTGTATACTACTGTTCCTACCACTGTATTCTACTGTTCCTACCACTGTATCCTACTGTTCCTACCACTGTATTCTACTGTTCCTACCACTGTATCCTACTGTTCCTACCACTGTATCCTACTGTTCCTACCACTGTATCCTACTGTTCCTACCCCTGTATCCACCACTGTATTCTACTGTTCCTACCACTGTATCCTACTGTTCCTACCACTGTATCCTACTGTTCCTACCACTGTATCCTACTGTTCCTACCACTGTATCCACCACTGTATTCTACTGTTCCTACATCTGTATTCTACTGTTCCTACATCTGTATACTACTGTTCCTACCACTGTATTCTACTGTTCCTACCACTGTATCCTACTGTTCCTACCACTGTATTCTACTGTTCCTACCACTGTATTCTACTGTTCCTACCACTGTATCCTACTGTTCCTACCACTGTATTCTACTGTTCCTACCACTGTATCCTACTGTTCCTACCTCTGTATCCTACTTTTCCTACCACTGTATCATAGTGTTCATAGTCAGGTATTTTAATACATATTAAGGTTTCACTATTAAAGCACTTTGTTCACGAACATCTTAACATTCAGACTCACAAACACTCGCATCATGTTATTGATTCACAAACTGATCTCTGCTGAGAAGCTGTCAATCAATAATTCAGAGACGAGGTCCACGTCTGGCCCGTGTTGGGATTGGAGAGCTGAGTGGAGACTGAGAGTCTGAGGGGTCCCTGAAGGTTCCTGGAGGTCCCCGGAGGTCCCCGGAGGTCCCTGGAGGTCCCTGAAGATCCCTGAAGGTCCCCAGAGGTCCCTGAAGGTCCCCAGAGGTCCCTGAAGGTCCCTGAAGGTCCCTGAAGGTCCCTGGAGGTCCCTGGAGGTCCCTGAAGGTTCCTGGAGGTCCCCGGAGGTCCCTGAAGGTCCCTGGAGGTCCCTGGAGGTCCCTGAAGGTCCCCAGAGGTCCCTGAAGGTCCCTGAAGGTCCCTGAAGGTCCCTGGAGGTCCCTGGAGGTCCCTGAAGGTCCCTGGAGGTCCCTGGAGGTCCCTGAAGGTCCCTGAAGGTCCCTGGAGGTCCCTGAAGGTCCCTGGAGGTTCCTCGTGAACCTCCTGCTTGCCGCACAGCACCGTTCACGTGAGAACACGTATGACCCCTGGAGTCGACCCCGTGACCCCAAACACCCTCCATGACGGGTTCTGACCCGGAGTCTCACCTGTGACGAGAGTCGGGAAAGTTACCTTCAGCAGGGATGACACTGAGCGGTCCCAGCTCCTCGGGGAACAAGGCGCCGGCGCTCTGAAGGAACCAGGACAGCAGGAGGACGAGAGACGCCGTCATGGTCGCACACGTGTGGAGTCTGTGACGACAAACACACAACATTCTTCATCCCGAGATAACAAC
>NC_141819.1:600199-607699 GCF_982586985.1 Callionymus lyra
TGTTGTAACCTCCTGGTGTAACATCCTGGTGTAACATCCTGGTGTAACGTCCTTGTGTAACATCCTGTTGTAACCTCCTGGTGTAACGTCCTGCTGTAACCTCTTGGTGTAACATCCTTGTGTAACGTCCTGATTAAACATCCTGGTGTAAACTTCCTTGTGTAACATCCTGTTGTAACCTCCTGGTGTAACGTCCTGTTGTAACCTTTTGGTGTAACATCCTTGTGTAACGTCCTGGTTAAACATCCTGGTGTAACATCCTGTTGTAACCTCCTGGTGTAACGTCCTGCTGTAACCTTTTGGTGTAACATCCTTGTGTAACGTCCTGGTTAAACATCCTGGTGTAACATCCTGTTGTAACCTCCTGGTGTAACGTCCTGTGTTACGTCCTGTGTTACGTCCTGTGTTACGTCCTGGTGTAACATCCTGGTGTAACATCCTGGTGTAACGTCCTGTGTTACGTCCTGGTGTAACATCCTGTTGTAACATCCTGGTGTAACGTCCTGTTGTAACCTTTTGGTGTAACATCCTTGTGTAACGTCCTGGTTAAACATCCTGGTGTAACATCCTGTTGTAACCTCCTGGTGTAACGTCCTGCTGTAACCTTTTGGTGTAACATCCTTGTGTAACGTCCTGGTTAAACATCCTGGTGTAACATCCTGTTGTAACCTCCTGGTGTAACATCCTGTGTTACGTCCTGTGTTACGTCCTGTGTTACGTCCTGTGTTACGTCCTGGTGTAACATCCTGGTGTAACATCCTGGTGTAACGTCCTGTGTTACGTCCTGTGTTACGTCCTGTGTTACGTCCTGGTGTAACATCCTGTTGTAACCTCCTGGTGTAACCTCCTGGTGTAACATCCTGGTGTAACATCCTGGTGTAACATCCTGGTATAACATCCTGGTGTAACATCCTGGTATAACGTCCTGGTGTAACGTCCTGGTGTAACGTCCTGGTGTAACATCCTGGTGTAACATCCTGGTGTAACATCCTGTTATAACCTCCTGGTGTAACGTCCTGCTGTAACCTTTTGGTGTAACATCCTTGTGTAACGTCCTGGTTAAACATCCTGGTGTAACATCCTGTTGTAACCTCCTGGTGTAACGTCCTGTGTTACGTCCTGTGTTACGTCCTGTGTTACGTCCTGGTGTAACATCCTGGTGTAACATCCTGTTATAACCTCCTGGTGTAACGTCCTGCTGTAACCTTTTGGTGTAACATCCTTGTGTAACGTCCTGGTTAAACATCCTGGTGTAACATCCTGTTGTAACCTCCTGGTGTAACGTCCTGTGTTACGTCCTGTGTTACGTCCTGTGTTACGTCCTGGTGTAACATCCTGGTGTAACGTCCTGGTGTAACATCCTGGTGTAACATCCTGGTGTAACGTCCTGGTGTAACATCCTGGTGTAACATCCTGGTGTAACATCCTGGTGTAACATCCTGGTGTAACGTCCTGGTGTAACATCCTGTTGTAACCTCCTGGTGTAACATCCTGTGTAACATCCTGTTGTAACCTCCTGGTGTAACATCCTGGTGTAACATCCTGGTGTAACGTCCTGGTGTAACATCCTGTTGTAACCTCCTGGTGTAACATCCTGGTGTAACATCCTGGTGTAACGTCCTGGTGTAACATTCTGGTGTAACGTCCTGGTGTAACGTCCTGGTGTAACATCCTGGTGTAACGTCCTGGTGTAACATCCTGGTGTAACATCCTGTGTAACATCCTGGTGTAACATCCTGGTGTAACGTCCTGGTGTAACGTCCTGGTGTAACATCCTGGTGTAACGTCCTGGTGTAACATCCTGTTGTAACCTCCTGGTGTAACATCCTGGTGTAACATCCTGGTGTAACATCCTGGTGTAACATCCTGGTGTAACATCCTCGTGTAACATCCTGGTGTAACATCCTGGTGTAACATCCTGGTGTAACATCCTGGTGTAACATCCTTGTGTAACGTCCTGGTGTAACATCCTGGTGTAACATCCTGGTCCGGAAGAAAATCCCTACCATCGTCCTCCTGCTGGACTACTTTAACCACTTCCTGTTTGTCACACTTGGCAAATATTTTAGAAACTCAACACGCACATACACACTTTAACACACATGCACATACACACTTTAACACACGCACACACACACTTTAACACACACCAGAAGAGGAGGACACACCTGTGACACTGACACACCTGTACAGGTTGATGTTTACTTGAACTAGTTCCTCAGAATGTTTCACTTCAACTGCTCGACAAAGAGTTCATTTGATAAAACACATTCTTTCAAACTCCAGAGAAGGAGAAACTGAAATAAAGGAAGAGAAACTGAAATAAAGGAGGAGAAACTGAAATAAAGGAAGAGAAACTGAAATAAAGGAAGAGAAACTGAAATAAAGGAGGAGAAACTGAAATAAAGGAGGAGAAACTGAAATAAAGGAGGAGAAACTGAAATAAAGGAAGAGAAACTGAAATAAAGGAGAAACTGAAATAAAGGAAGAGAAACTGAAATAAAGGAGGAGAAACTGAAATAAAGGAGGAGAAACTGAAATAAAGGAAGAGAAACTGAAATAAAGGAGGAGAAACTGAAATAAAGGAAGAGAAACTGAAATAAAGGAAGAGAAACTGAAATAAAGGAGGAGAAACTGAAATAAAGGAAGAGAAACTGAAATAAAGGAGGAGAAACTGAAATAAAGGAGGAGAAACGGCTGAAATAAAGGAGGAGAAACACCAGAGGCTCATTTACACACTTTTAATTGACTCTCGGGATTTGTTCGCCTCCCTCACTCGCTCCTTCAGCCCTGGCACAATGCCAACTTCATTCCATTGTGGAGATGAAATAACGACATGTTAATCCTCATCTCACCTCCTTCTCCTGCTCCTCCTGCTCCTCTCACCTCCTTCTCCTGCTCCTCCTGCTCCTCTCACCTCCTTCTCCTGCTCCTCCTGCTCCTCTCACCTCCTTCTCCTGCTCCTCCTGCTCCTCTCACCTCCTTCTCCTGCTCCTCTCACCTCCTTCTCCTGCTCCTCCTGCTCCTCTCACCTCCTTCTCCTGCTCCTCTTGCTCCTCTCACCTCCCTCTCTATCTCCTCCTGCTCCTCTCACCTCCTTCTCCTGCTCCTCCTGCTCCTCTCACCTCCTTCTCTATCTCCTCCTGCTCCTCTCACCTCCTTCTCCTGCTCCTTCTGCTCCTCTCACCTCCTTCTCTGTCTCTCCTGCTCCTCTCACCTCCTTCTCCTGCTCCTCTCACCTCCTTCTATATCTCTCCTGCTCCTCTCCCCTCCTTCTCTATCTCCTCCTGCTCCTCTCACCTCCTTCTCCTGCTCCTCTCACCTCACCTCCTTCTCTATCTCCTCCTGCTCCTCTCACCTCCTTCTATATCTCTCCTGCTCCTCCCACCTTCTTCTCTATCTCCTCCTGCTCCTCTCACCTCCTTCTCCTGCTCCTCCTGCTCCTCTCACCTCCTTCTATATCTCTCCTGCTCCTCTCACCTCCTTCTATATCTCTCCGGCTCCTCTCACCTCCTTCTCCTGCTCCTCCTGCTCCTCTCACCTCACCTCCTTCTATATCTCTCCTGCTCCTCTCACCTCCTTCTCTTTCTCCTCCTGCTCCTCTCACCTCCTTATCCTGCTCCTCCTTCTCCTCTCACCTCCTTCTCTATCTCCTCCTACTCCTCTCACCTCCATCTATATCTCCTCCTGCTCCTCTCACCTCCTTCTCTATCTCCTCCTGCTCCTCTCACCTCCTTCTCCTGCTCCTCCTGCTCCTCTCACCTCCCTCTCTATCTCCTCCTGCTCCTCTCACCTCCTTCTCCTGCTCCTCCTTCTCCTCTCACCTCGTTCTCTATCTCCTCCTACTCCTCTCACCTCCATCTATATCTCCTCCTGCTCCTCTCACCTCCTTCTCTATCTCCTCCTGCTCCTCTCACCTCCTGCTCCTCTCACCTCCTTCTCTATCTCCTCCTGCTCCTCTAACCTCCTTCTCCTGCTCCTCCTGCTCCTCTCACCTCCTTCTCTGTCTCTCCTGCTCCTCTCACCTCCTTCTATATCTCCTCCTGTTTCTCCCACCTCCTTCTCCTGCTCCTCTCACCTCCTTCTCTATCTCCTCCTGCTCCTCTCACCTCCTTCTCCTGCTCCTCCTGCTCCTCTCACCTCCTTCTATATCTCTCCTGCTCCTCTCCCCTCCTTCTCTATCTCCTCCTGCTCCTCTCACCTCCTTTTCCTGCTCCTCCTGCTCCTCTCACCTCACCTCCTTCTATATCTCTCCTGCTCCTCTCACCTCCCTCTCTATCTCCTCCTGCTCCTCTCACCTCCTTCTCCTGCTCCTCCTGCTCCTCTCACCTCCTTCTCTATCTCCTCCTGCTCCTCTCACCTCCTTCTCCTGCTCCTTCTGCTCCTCTCACCTCCTTCTCTGTCTCTCCTGCTCCTCTCACCTCCTTCTCCTGCTCCTCTCACCTCCTTCTATATCTCTCCTGCTCCTCTCCCCTCCTTCTCTATCTCCTCCTGCTCCTCTCACCTCCTTCTCCTGCTCCTCCTGCTCCTCTCACCTCACCTCCTTCTCTATCTCCTCCTGCTCCTCTCACCTCCTTCTATATCTCTCCTGCTCCTCCCACCTTCTTCTCTATCTCCTCCTGCTCCTCTCACCTCCTTCTCCTGCTCCTCCTGCTCCTCTCACCTCCTTCTATATCTCTCCTGCTCCTCTCACCTCCTTCTATATCTCTCCGGCTCCTCTCACCTCCTTCTCCTGCTCCTCCTGCTCCTCTCACCTCACCTCCTTCTATATCTCTCCTGCTCCTCTCACCTCCTTCTCTTTCTCCTCCTGCTCCTCTCACCTCCTTATCCTGCTCCTCCTTCTCCTCTCACCTCCTTCTCTATCTCCTCCTACTCCTCTCACCTCCATCTATATCTCCTCCTGCTCCTCTCACCTCCTTCTCTATCTCCTCCTGCTCCTCTCACCTCCTTCTCCTGCTCCTCCTGCTCCTCTCACCTCCCTCTCTATCTCCTCCTGCTCCTCTCACCTCCTTCTCCTGCTCCTCCTTCTCCTCTCACCTCGTTCTCTATCTCCTCCTACTCCTCTCACCTCCATCTATATCTCCTCCTGCTCCTCTCACCTCCTTCTCTATCTCCTCCTGCTCCTCTCACCTCCTGCTCCTCTCACCTCCTTCTCTATCTCCTCCTGCTCCTCTAACCTCCTTCTCCTGCTCCTCCTGCTCCTCTCACCTCCTTCTCTGTCTCTCCTGCTCCTCTCACCTCCTTCTATATCTCCTCCTGCTTCTCCCACCTCCTTCTCCTGCTCCTCTCACCTCCTTCTCTATCTCCTCCTGCTCCTCTCACCTCCTTCTCCTGCTCCTCCTGCTCCTCTCACCTCCTTCTATATCTCTCCTGCTCCTCTCCCCTCCTTCTCTATCTCCTCCTGCTCCTCTCACCTCCTTTTCCTGCTCCTCCTGCTCCTCTCACCTCACCTCCTTCTATATCTCTCCTGCTCCTCTCACCTCCTTCTCTTTCTCCTCCTGCTCCTCTCACCTCCTTATCCTGCTCCTCCTTCTCCTCTCACCTCCTTCTCTATCTCCTCCTACTCCTCTCACCTCCATCTATATCTCCTCCTGCTCCTCTCACCTCCTTCTCTATCTCCTCCTGCTCCTCTCACCTCCTTCTCCTGCTCCTCCTGCTCCTCTCACCTCCCTCTCTATCTCCTCCTGCTCCTCTCACCTCCTTCTCCTGCTCCTCCTTCTCCTCTCAAGTCGTTCTCTATCTCCTCCTACTCCTCTCACCTCCATCTATATCTCCTCCTGCTCCTCTCACCTCCTTCTCTATCTCCTCCTGCTCCTCTCACCTCCTGCTCCTCCTTCTCCTCTCACCTCCTTCTCTATCTCCTCCTGCTCCTCTCACCTCCTTCTATATCTCCTCCTGCTCCTCTCACCTCCTTCTCCTGCTCCTCCTGCTCCTCTCACCTCCTTCTCCTGCTCCTCCTGCTCCTCTCACGTTGACGTTGAAGCATCAGAAGTTCAGACAATGATTGGCTGGTGTAGGTCACATGACTTCTGTAGTTAGTTACACACTCACCAACAACAAACACACACACACACACACACACACACACTAACAACACACACACACACAATAACAACAAACACACACACAATAACAACACACATATACACATAATCACTAACAACAAACACACACGCACACAATAATAACAAACACACACACACTAACAACACACATATGCACACAAACACAAACACTAACAACAAACACACACACACACACACAATAACAACAAACACACACCCTAACAACACACATATACACACAAACACTAACAACACACACACACACACAAACAATAACAACAAACACACACACTAACAACACACATATACACACAAACACTAACAACACACACACACACACACAAACACTAACAACAAACACACACACAAACACATAATAACAACAAACACACACACTAAGAACACAAATGTTAAATATAGACTCTGAGAGTGAAGGTAGTCGTGAGAAGAGAACAACTGTGATCCTCATAAAGAACCTGCACCTGTCACTCACACACACACACACCCACACACACACACCCACACACACACACACACACACACACATACACTCTCACACACACACACACACACATACACTCTCACACACACACACACATACACTCTCACACACACTCACACACACACACATACACTCCCACACACACACACACACACACATACACTCTCACACACACACACACACACACATACACTCCCACACACACACACACACACACATACACTCTCACACACACACACACACACACATACACTCTCACACACACACACGAACAGACCCTGATCCTGTCCTCTCCTGAACCGTCTCTTCCAACCAACCCTGGTTCTTCTTCCTCCTCCTCACCCTCTCACTGTTGATATGTGAGAGTCCTACTGTTGTTCTGTCTTTAGAGAAGAAGGAGAACAAGAACAAGAACAAGTTCTAGTTTCAATTCTAGTTTCAGTTCTAGTTCTGGTTCTAGCAACCTTCTTGAACCAACAACCTTCTTGAACCAGCAACCTTCTTGAACCAGCAACCTTCTTGAACCAACAACCTTCTTGAACCAGCAACCTTCTTGAACCAACAACCTTCTTGAACCAACAACCTTCTTGAACCAACAACCTTCTTGAACCAGCAACCTTCTTGAACCAACAACCTTCTTGAACCAGCAACCTTCTTGAACCAACAACCTTCTTGAACCAACAACCTTCTTGAACCAACAACCTTCTTGAACCAACAACCTTCTTGAACCAGCAACCTTCTTGAACCAGCAACCTTCTTGAACCAACAACCTTCTTGAACCAGCAACCTTCTTGAACCAACAACCTTCTTGAACCAACAACCTTCTTGAACCAACAACCTTCTTGAACCAGCAACCTTCTTGAACCAACAACCTTCTTGAACCAGCAACCTTCTTGAACCAACAACCTTCTTGAACCAACAACCTTCTTGAAC
>NC_141819.1:612699-622699 GCF_982586985.1 Callionymus lyra
AAAGAAAAAAAAGAAGAAAAGAAAAGAAAAAGATAGAAAAAGAAGAGAAAAGAAAAAAGAAAGAAAGGAAAGAAAGAAAAGAAATGAAAAGAAAAAGAAAAAAAGGAAAAAGAAAAGAAAGAAAGAAAGAAAGAAAGAAAGAAAGAAAGAAAGAAAGAAAGAAAGAAAGAAAGAAAGAAAGAAAGAAAGAAAGAAAAGAAAGAAAGAAAAGAAAGAAAAAAGAAAAGAAAGAAAGAAAAGAAAAGAAAGAAAAAAAAAGAAAAGAAAAAACTCACCGATGGATCAAAGTATTGATTGAAGCTCAAACGACCTGAAGAAGAAAGAATTCGTAAATAACTTTATTTATATAAACATGATTTTCATGAACATCATCAACAAATCTTTGTTACAAACATAACCTTCATAACACTGAGCTCCCATGATGCCTTTCTTCACCTGATCTATTTAGAGATGTCTGATTGGTCGATACAACACTGTGTTCTGTGTCGTACTGTAGATCATTTAAATCTCCCCCTCTTATCACTGTATGAAGTTAAACATGTTGAGAACAACACGTGTAATAATATGATTGTATGAAGTTAAACATGTTGAGAACAACACGTGAAATAATATGATTGTATGAAGTTAAACATGTTGAGAACAACACGTGAAATAATATGATTGTATGAAGTTAAACATGTTGAGAACAACACGTGAAATAATATGATTGTATGAAGTTAAACATGTTGAGAACAACACGTGAAATAATATTATTGTATGAAGTTAAACATGTTGAGAACAACACGTGTAATAATATGATTGTATGAAGTTAAACATGTTGAGAACAACAGGTGAAATAATATTATTGTATGAAGTTAAACATGTTGAGAACAACACGTGTAATAATATGATTGTATGAAGTTAAACATGTTGAGAACAACAGGTGAAATAATATGATTGTATGAAGTTAAACATGTTGAGAACAACACGTGTAATAATATGATTGTATGAAGTTAAACATGTTGAGAACAACAGGTGAAATAATATTATTGTATGAAGTTAAACATGTTGGGAACAACACGTGTAATAATATGATTGTATGAAGTTAAACATGTTGAGAACAACAGGTGAAATAATATTATTGTATGAAGTTAAACATGTTGAGAACAACACGTGTAATAATATGATTGTATGAAGTTAAACATGTTGAGAACAACAGGTGAAATAATATTATTGTATGAAGTTAAACATGTTGAGAACAACACGTGAAATAATATGATTGTATGAAGTTAAACATGTTGAGAACAACACGTGTAATAATATGATTGTATGAAGTTAAACATGTTGAGAACAACACGTGAAATAATATGATTGTATGAAGTTAAACATGTTGAGAACAACACGTGAAATAATATGATTGTATGAAGTTAAACATGTTGAGAACAACACGTGAAATAATATGATTGTATGAAGTTAAACATGTTGAGAACAACACGTGAAATAATATGATTGTATGAAGTTAAACATGTTGAGAATAACACGTGAAATAATATGATTGTATGAAGTTAAACATGTTGAGAACAACACGTGAAATAATATGATTGTATGAAGTTAAACATGTTGAGAACAACACGTGTAATAATATGATTGTATGAAGTTAAACATGTTGAGAACAACACGTGTAATAATATGATTGTATGAAGTTAAACATGTTGAGAACAACACGTGAAATAATATGATTGTATGAAGTTAAACATGTTGAGAACAACACGTGTAATAATATGATTGTATGAAGTTAAACATGTTGAGAACAACACGTGAAATAATATGATTGTATGAAGTTAAACATGTTGAGAACAACACGTGTAATAATATGATTGTATGAAGTTAAACATGTTGAGAACAACACGTGTAATAATATGATTGTATGAAGTTAAACATGTTGAGAACAACACGTGAAATAATATGATTGTATGAAGTTAAACATGTTGAGAACAACACGTGAAATAATATGATTGTATGAAGTTAAACATGTTGAGAACAACACGTGAAATAATATGATTGTATGAAGTTAAACATGTTGAGAACAACACGTGTAATAATATGATTGTATGAAGTTAAACATGTTGAGAACAACACGTGAAATAATATGATTGTATGAAGTTAAACATGTTGAGAATAACACGTGAAATAATATGATTGTATGAAGTTAAACATGTTGAGAACAACACGTGAAATAATATGATTGTATGAAGTTAAACATGTTGAGAACAACACGTGAAATAATATTATTGTATGAAGTTAAACATGTTGAGAACAACACGTGTAATAATATGATTGTATGAAGTTAAACATGTTGAGAACAACACGTGTAATAATATGATTGTATGAAGTTGAACATGTTGAGAACAACACGTGAAATAATATGATTGTATGAAGTTAAACATGTTGGGAACAACACGTGTAATAATATGATTGTATGAAGTTAAACATGTTGAGAATAACACGTGAAATAATATGATTGTATGAAGTTAAACATGTTGAGAACAACACGTGTAATAATATGATTGTATGAAGTTAAACATGTTGAGAACAACACGTGTAATAATATGATTGTATGAAGTTAAACATGTTGAGAACAACACGTGTAATAATATGATTGTATGAAGTTGAACATGTTGAGAACAACACGTGAAATAATATGATTGTATGAAGTTAAACATGTTGAGAACAACACGTGTAATAATATGATTGTATGAAGTTAAACATGTTGAGAACAACACGTGTAATAATATGATTGTATGAAGTTAAACATGTTGGGAACAACACGTGTAATAATATGATTGTATGAAGTTAAACATGTTGAGAATAACACGTGAAATAATATGATTGTATGAAGTTAAACATGTTGAGAACAACACGTGTAATAATATGATTGTATGAAGTTAAACATGTTGAGAACAACACGTGTAATAATATGATTGTATGAAGTTGAACATGTTGAGAACAACACGTGAAATAATATGATTGTATGAAGTTAAACATGTTGAGAACAACACGTGAAATAATATGATTGTATGAAGTTAAACATGTTGAGAACAACACGTGAAATAATATGATTGTATGAAGTTAAACATGTTGAGAACAACACGTGAAATAATATGATTGTATGAAGTTAAACATGTTGAGAACAACACGTGTAATAATATGATTGTATGAAGTTAAACATGTTGAGAACAACACGTGAAATAATATGATTGTATGAAGTTAAACATGTTGAGAACAACACGTGAAATAATATGATTGTATGAAGTTAAACATGTTGAGAACAACACGTGAAATAATATGATTGTATGAAGTTAAACATGTTGAGAACAACACGTGAAATAATATGATTGTATGAAGTTAAACATGTTGAGAACAACACGTGAAATAATATGATTGTATGAAGTTAAACATGTTGAGAACAACACGTGAAATAATATGATTGTATGAAGTTAAACATGTTGAGAACAACACGTGAAATAATATGATTGTATGAAGTTAAACATGTTGAGAATAACACGTGAAATAATATGATTGTATGAAGTTAAACATGTTGAGAATAACACGTGAAATAATATGATTGTATGAAGTTAAACATGTTGAGAATAACACGTGAAATAATATGATTGTATGAAGTTAAACATGTTGAGAACAACACGTGTAATAATATGATTGTATGAAGTTAAACATGTTGAGAACAACACGTGTAATAATATGATCGTATGAAGTTAAACATGTTGAGAACAACACGTGTAATAATATGATCGTATGAAGTTGAACATGTTGAGAACAACACGTGAAATAATATGATTGTATGAAGTTAAACATGTTGAGAACAACACGTGTAATAATATGATTGTATGAAGTTAAACATGTTGAGAACAACACGTGTAATAATATGATTGTATGAAGTTAAACATGTTGGGAACAACACGTGTAATAATATGATTGTATGAAGTTAAACATGTTGAGAATAACACGTGAAATAATATGATTGTATGAAGTTAAACATGTTGAGAACAACACGTGTAATAATATGATTGTATGAAGTTAAACATGTTGAGAACAACACGTGTAATAATATGATTGTATGAAGTTGAACATGTTGAGAACAACACGTGAAATAATATGATTGTATGAAGTTAAACATGTTGAGAACAACACGTGAAATAATATGATTGTATGAAGTTAAACATGTTGAGAACAACACGTGAAATAATATGATTGTATGAAGTTAAACATGTTGAGAACAACACGTGAAATAATATGATTGTATGAAGTTAAACATGTTGAGAACAACACGTGTAATAATATGATTGTGTGAAGTTAAACATGTTGAGAACAACACGTGAAATAATATGATTGTATGAAGTTAAACATGTTGAGAACAACACGTGAAATAATATGATTGTATGAAGTTAAACATGTTGAGAACAACACGTGAAATAATATGATTGTATGAAGTTAAACATGTTGAGAACAACACGTGAAATAATATGATTGTATGAAGTTAAACATGTTGAGAACAACACGTGAAATAATATGATTGTATGAAGTTAAACATGTTGAGAACAACACGTGAAATAATATGATTGTATGAAGTTAAACATGTTGAGAACAACACGTGAAATAATATGATTGTATGAAGTTAAACATGTTGAGAATAACACGTGTAATAATATGATTGTATGAAGTTAAACATGTTGAGAACAACACGTGAAATAATATGATTGTATGAAGTTGAACATGTTGAGAATAACACGTGTAATAATATGATTGTATGAAGTTAAACATGTTGAGAATAACACGTGAAATAATATGATTGTATGAAGTTAAACATGTTGAGAATAACACGTGTAATAATATGATTGTATGAAGTTAAACATGTTGAGAATAACACGTGTAATAATATGATTGTATGAAGTTAAACATGTTGAGAACAACACGTGAAATAATATGATTGTATGAAGTTAAACATGTTGAGAACAACACGTGAAATAATATGATTGTATGAAGTTAAACATGTTGAGAATAACACGTGAAATAATATGATTGTATGAAGTTAAACATGTTGAGATGAACACGTGAAATAATATGATTGTATGAAGTTAAACATGTTGAGAACAACACGTGTAATAATATGATTGTATGAAGTTAAACATGTTGAGAACAACACGTGAAATAATATGATTGTATGAAGTTAAACATGTTGAGAACAACACGTGAAATAATATGATTGTATGAAGTTAAACATGTTGAGAACAACACGTGTAATAATATGATTGTATGAAGTTAAACATGTTGAGAACAACACGTGAAATAATATGATTGTATGAAGTTAAACATGTTGAGAACAACACGTGAAATAATATGATTGTATGAAGTTAAACATGTTGAGAACAACACGTGAAATAATATGATTGTATGAAGTTAAACATGTTGAGAACAACACGTGAAATAATATGATTGTATGAAGTTAAACATGTTGAGAATAACACGTGTAATAATATGATTGTATGAAGTTAAACATGTTGAGAACAACACGTGTAATAATATGATTGTATGAAGTTAAACATGTTGAGAACAACACGTGAAATAATATGATTGTATGAAGTTAAACATGTTGAGATGAACACGTGAAATAATATGATTGTATGAAGTTAAACATGTTGAGAACAACACGTGTAATAATATGATTGTATGAAGTTAAACATGTTGAGAACAACACGTGAAATAATATGATTGTATGAAGTTAAACATGTTGAGAACAACACGTGAAATAATATGATTGTATGAAGTTAAACATGTTGAGAACAACACGTGAAATAATATGATTGTATGAAGTTAAACATGTTGAGAATAACACGTGAAATAATATGATTGTATGAAGTTAAACATGTTGAGAATAACACGTGAAATAATATGATTGTATGAAGTTAAACATGTTGAGAATAACACGTGAAATAATATGATTGTATGAAGTTAAACATGTTGAGAATAACACGTGAAATAATATGATTGTATGAAGTTAAACATGTTGAGAACAACACGTGTAATAATATGATTGTATGAAGTTAAACATGTTGAGAACAACACGTGTAATAATATGATTGTATGAAGTTAAACATGTTGAGAACAACACGTGTAATAATATGATCGTATGAAGTTGAACATGTTGAGAACAACACGTGAAATAATATGATTGTATGAAGTTAAACATGTTGAGAACAACACGTGTAATAATATGATTGTATGAAGTTAAACATGTTGAGAACAACACGTGTAATAATATGATTGTATGAAGTTAAACATGTTGGGAACAACACGTGTAATAATATGATTGTATGAAGTTAAACATGTTGAGAATAACACGTGAAATAATATGATTGTATGAAGTTAAACATGTTGAGAACAACACGTGTAATAATATGATTGTATGAAGTTAAACATGTTGAGAACAACACGTGTAATAATATGATTGTATGAAGTTGAACATGTTGAGAACAACACGTGAAATAATATGATTGTATGAAGTTAAACATGTTGAGAACAACACGTGAAATAATATGATTGTATGAAGTTAAACATGTTGAGAACAACACGTGAAATAATATGATTGTATGAAGTTAAACATGTTGAGAACAACACGTGAAATAATATGATTGTATGAAGTTAAACATGTTGAGAACAACACGTGTAATAATATGATTGTATGAAGTTAAACATGTTGAGAACAACACGTGAAATAATATGATTGTATGAAGTTAAACATGTTGAGAACAACACGTGAAATGATATGATTGTATGAAGTTAAACATGTTGAGAACAACACGTGAAATAATATGATTGTATGAAGTTAAACATGTTGAGAACAACACGTGAAATAATATGATTGTATGAAGTTAAACATGTTGAGAACAACACGTGAAATAATATGATTGTATGAAGTTAAACATGTTGAGAACAACACGTGAAATAATATGATTGTATGAAGTTAAACATGTTGAGAACAACACGTGAAATAATATGATTGTATGAAGTTAAACATGTTGAGAACAACACGTGAAATAATATGATTGTATGAAGTTAAACATGTTGAGAACAACACGTGAAATAATATGATTGTATGAAGTTAAACATGTTGAGAATAACACGTGTAATAATATGATTGTATGAAGTTAAACATGTTGAGAACAACACGTGTAATAATATGATTGTATGAAGTTAAACATGTTGAGAACAACACGTGAAATAATATGATTGTATGAAGTTAAACATGTTGAGATGAACACGTGAAATAATATGATTGTATGAAGTTAAACATGTTGAGAACAACACGTGTAATAATATGATTGTATGAAGTTAAACATGTTGAGAACAACACGTGAAATAATATGATTGTATGAAGTTAAACATGTTGAGAACAACACGTGAAATAATATGATTGTATGAAGTTAAACATGTTGAGAACAACACGTGTAATAATATGATTGTATGAAGTTAAACATGTTGAGAACAACACGTGAAATAATATGATTGTATGAAGTTAAACATGTTGAGAACAACACGTGAAATAATATGATTGTATGAAGTTAAACATGTTGAGAACAACACGTGAAATAATATGATTGTATGAAGTTAAACATGTTGAGAACAACACGTGAAATAATATGATTGTATGAAGTTAAACATGTTGAGAACAACACGTGAAATAATATGATTGTATGAAGTTAAACATGTTGAGAACAACAAGTGAAATAATATGATTGTATGAAGTTAAACATGTTGAGAGTAACACGTGAAATAATATGATTGTATGAAGTTAAACATGTTGAGAACAACACGTGAAATAATATGATTGTATGAAGTTAAACATGTTGAGAACAACACGTGTAATAATATGATTGTATGAAGTTAAACATGTTGAGAACAACACGTGAAATAATATGATTGTATGAAGTTAAACATGTTGAGAACAACACGTGAAATAATGTGATTGTATGAAGTTAAACATGTTGAGAACAACACGTGTAATAATATGATTGTATGAAGTTAAACATGTTGAGAACAACACGTGAAATAATATGATTGTATGAAGTTAAACATGTTGAGAACAACACGTGAAATAATATGATTGTATGAAGTTAAACATGTTGAGAACAACACGTGAAATAATATGATTGTATGAAGTTAAACATGTTGAGAACAACACGTGAAATAATATGATTGTATGAAGTTAAACATGTTGAGAACAACACGTGTAATAATATGATTGTATGAAGTTAAACATGTTGAGAACAACACGTGAAATAATATGATTGTATGAAGTTAAACATGTTGAGAACAACACGTGAAATAATATGATTGTATGAAGTTAAACATGTTGAGAACAACACGTGTAATAATATGATTGTATGAAGTTAAACATGTTGAGAACAACACGTGAAATAATATGATTGTATGAAGTTAAACATGTTGAGAACAACACGTGAAATAATGTGATTGTATGAAGTTAAACATGTTGAGAACAACACGTGTAATAATATGATTGTATGAAGTTAAACATGTTGAGAACAACACGTGAAATAATATGATTGTATGAAGTTAAACATGTTGAGAACAACACGTGAGTGTGTGTCGTGAGTGTGTGTTGTGAGTGTTTGTTGTGAGTGTGTGTTGTGAGTGTGTGTTGTGAGTGTGTGTTGTGAGCAATTGTTGTGAGTGTGTGTTGTGAGTGTGTGTTGTGAGTGTGTGTTGTGAGTGTGTGTTGTGATTGTGTGTTGTGAGTAATTGTTGTGAGTGTTTGTTGTGAGTGTGTGTTGTGAGTGTGTGTCATGAGTGTGTGTTGTGAGTGTTTGTTGTGAGTGTGTGTTGTGAGTGTGTGTTATGAGTGTGTGTTGTGATTGTGTGTTTTGAGTGTGTGTTGTGAGTGTTTGTTGTGAGTGTGTGTTGTGAGTGTGTGTCGTGAGTGTGTGTTGTGAGTGTGTGTTGTGAGTGTGTGTGTGTGAGTGTGTGTTGTCAGTGTGTGAGTGTGTGTTGTGAGCGTGTGTTGTGAGTGTGTGTTGTGTGTGTGTGTGAGTGTGTGTTGTGAGTGTGTGTTGTGTGTTGTGAGTGTGTGTGTGAGTGTGTGTTGTGAGTGTGTGTTGTGAGTGTGTGTTGTGTGTTGTGAGTGTGTGTGTGAGTGTGTGTTGTGAGTGTGTGTGAGTGAGTGTGTGTTGTGAGTGTGTGCTGTGAGTGTGTGTTGTGAGTGTGTGTGTTGTGAGTGTGTGTTGTGAGTGTGTGTGTGTGAGTGTGTGAGTGTGTGTTGTGAGTGTGTGTTGTGAGTGTGTGAGTGTGTGTTGTGAGTGTGTGTTGTGAGTGTGTGTTGTGAGTGTGTGTTGTGAGTGTGTGTTGTGAGTGTTTGAGTGTGTGTGTGTGTGTGTTGTGAGTGTGTGTTGTGAGTGTGTGTTGTGAGTGTGTGAGTGTGTGTTGTGAGTGTGTGTGTATGTGTGTGAGTGTGTGTTGTGAGTGTGTGTGTGTTGTGTGTGTGTGTGTGAGTGTGTGTTGTGAGTGTGTGTGTGAGTGTGTGTTGTGAGTGTGTGAGTGTGTGTTGTGAGTGTGTGTGTGTGTTGTGAGTGTGTGAGTGTGTGTTGTGAGTGTGTGTTGTGAGTGTGTGAGTGTGTGTGTGTGTGTGAGTGTGTGTTGTGAGTGTGTGTGTGTAAGTGTGTGAGTGTGTGTTGTTAGTGTGTGTTGTGAGTGTGTGTTGTGAGTGTGTGTTGTGAGTTAGTGAGTGTGTGTGTGAGTGTGTGTTGTGAGTGTGTGTGTGAGTGTGTGTTATGAGTGTGTGTGTGTGTGAGTGTGTGTTGTGAGTGTGTGAGTGTGTGTTGTGAGTGTGTGTTGTGAGTGTGTGTGTGTGTGTGAGTGTGTGTTGTGAGTGTGTGAGTGTGTGTTGTGAGTGTGTGAGTGTGTGTGTGAGTGTGTGTTGTGAGTGTGTGAG
>NC_141819.1:627699-652699 GCF_982586985.1 Callionymus lyra
TGACAAACACCTGACAAACACCTGACAAACACCTGACAACTACCTGACAAACACCCGACAAACACCTGACAAATACCTGACAACTACTTGACAACTACCTGACAAACACCTGACAAACATCTGACAACTACCTGACAAACACCTGACAAACACCTGACAAACACCTGACAAACACCTGACAAACACCTGACAACTACCTGACAAACACCTGACAACTACTTGACAACTACCTGACAAACACCTGACAACTACCTGACAAACACCTGACAACTACTTGACAACTACCTGACAAACACCTGACAAACACCTGACAAACACCTGACAAACACCTGAGATACCTGACAAACACCTGACAAACACCTGGAACTACCTGACAAACACCTGACAACTACCTGACAAACATCTGACAAACATCTGACAACTACCTGACAAACACCTGACAAACACCTGACAAACACCTGACAACTACCTGACAAACACCTGACAACTACTTGACAACTACCTGACAAACACCTGGCAACTACCTGACAAACACCTGACAACTACTTGACAAACACCTGACAAACATCTGACAAACACCTGACAACTACCTGACAAACACCTGACAACTACTTGACAACTACCTGACAAACACCTGGCAACTACCTGACAAACACCTGACAACTACCCGACAAACACCTGACAAACACCTGACAAACACCTGACAACTACCTGACAAACACCTGACAACTACTTGACAAACACCTGATAAACACCTGACAACTACTTGACAAACACCTGACAAACACCTGAAAAACACCTGCCAAACACCTGAAAAACACCTGACAAACAGCTGACAACTACCTGACAAACACCTGACAAACACCTGACAAACACCTGAGATGCCTGACAACTACCTGACAAATACCTGACAAACACCTGACAAACACCTGAGATACCTGACAAACACCTGAGATACCTGACAACTACCTGACAAATACCTGACAAACACCTGACAAACACCTGAGCTACCTGACAAACACCTGCCAAACACCTGACAACTACCTGACAAACACCTGAGATATTTGACAAATACCTGACAAACACCTGACAAACACCTGCGCTACCTGACAAACACCTGCCAAACACCTGACAAACACCTGACAAACACCTGACAAACACCTGAGGTACCTGAAAAACACCTGAGATACCTGAAAAACACCTGACAACTACCTGACAAACACCTTACCAACACCTGATAAACACCTGACAAACACCTGACAACTACCTGACAAACACCTTACAAACACCTGACAACTACCTGACAAACACCTGACAACTACCTGACAAACATCTGACAAACACCTGACAACTACCTGACAAACACCTGACAAACACCTGACAACTACCTGACAAACACCTGACAAACACCTGACAAACACCTGACAAACACCTGACAAACACCTGACAACTACCTGACAAACACCTGACAACTACCTGACAATCACCTGACAAACACCTGACAACTACCTGACAAACACCTGACAAACACCTGACAACTACCTGACAAACACCTGAGATACTTGACAAATACCTGACAAACACCTGACAAACACCCAATAAACACCTGACAACTACCTGACAAACAGCTGACAAACACCTGACAACTACTTGACAAACACCCACTAAACACCTGACAACTACCTGACAAACACCTGACAACTACCTGACAAACACCCGACAAACACCTGACAACTACCTGACAAACACCTGACAACTACTTGACAACTACCTGACAAACACCTGACAACTACCTGACAAACACCTGACAAACACCTGACAAACACCTGACAACTACCTGACAAACACCTGACAACTACTTGACAACTACCTGACAAACACCTGACAAACATCTGACAACTACCTGACAAACACCTGACAAACACCTGACAAACACCTGACAACTACCTGACAAACACCTGACAACTACTTGACAACTACCTGACAAACACCTGACAACTACCTGACAAACACCTGACAACTACTTGACAACTACCTGACAAACACCTGACAACTACCTGACAAACACCTGACAAACACCTGACAAACACCTGACAACTACCTGACAAACACCTGACAAACACCTGACAACTACTTGACAACTACCTGACAAACATCTGACAAACATCTGACAACTACCTGACAAACACCTGACAAACACCTGACAAACACCTGACAACTACCTGACAAACACCTGACAACTACTTGACAACTACCTGACAAACACCTGACAACTACTTGACAAACACCTGACAAACATCTGACAACTACCCGACAAACACCTGACAAACACCTGACAAACACCTGACAACTACCTGACAAACACCTGACAACTACTTGACAAACACCTGATAAACACCTGACAACTACTTGACAAACACCTGACAAACACCTGAAAAACACCTGCCAAACACCTGAAAAACACCTGACAAACAGCTGACAACTACCTGACAAACACCTGACAAACACCTGACAAAAACCTGAGATGCCTGACAACTACCTGACAAATACCTGACAAACACCTGACAAACACCTGAGATACCTGACAAACACCTGAGATACCTGACAACTACCTGACAAATACCTGACAAACACCTGACAAACACCTGACAACTACCTGACAAACACCTGAGATATTTGACAAATACCTGACAAACACCTGGCAAACACCTGAGCTACCTGACAAACACCTGCCAAACACCTGCCAAACACCTGACAAACACCTGACAAACACCTGACAAACACCTGACAAACACCTGAGGTACCTGAAAAACACCTGAGATACCTGAAAAACACCTGACAACTACCTGACAAACACCTTACCAACACCTGATAAACACCTGACAAACACCTGACAACTACCTGCCAAACACCTGACAAACACCTTACAAACACCTGACAACTACCTGACAAACACCTGACAACTACCTGACAAACATCTGACAAACACCTGACAACTACCTGACAAACACCTGACAAACACCTGACAACTACCTGACAAACACCTGACAAACACCTGACAAACACCTGAGATACCTGACAAACACCTGACAAACACCTGACAAACACCTGACAACTACCTGACAAACACCTGACAAACACCTGACAAACACCTGACAACTACCTGACAAACACCCGACAAACACCTGACAAACACCTGACAAATACCTGACAACTACCTGACAAACACCTGACAACTACCTGACAAACACCTGACAAACACCTGACAAACACCTGACAAACACCTGACAACTACCTGACAAACACCTGACAAACACCTGACAAACACCTGACAACTACCTGACAAACACCCGACAAACACCTGACAAACACCTGACAAATACCTGACAACTACCTGACAAACACCTGACAAACACCTGACAAACACCTGACAAACACCTGACAAACACCTGACAAACACCTGACAAACACCTGACAACTACCTGACAAACACCTGGGATACTTGACAAATACCTGACAAACACCTGACAAACACCTGACAAACACCTGACAAACACCTGACAACTACCTGACAAACACCTGAGATACTTGACAAATACCTGACAAACACCTGACAAACACCTGACAAACACCTGACAAACACCTGACAAACACCTGACAAACACCTGACAAACACCTGACAAACACCTGACAAACACCTGACAACTACCTGACAAACACCTGACAAACACCTGACAAACACCTGACAAACACCTGACAAACACCTGACAACTACCTGACAAACACCTGACAAACACCTGACAAACACCTGACAACTACCTGACAAACACCTGACAAACACCTGACAAACACCTGACAAACACCTGACAAACACCTGACAAACACCTGACAACTACCTGACAAACACCTGAGATACTTGAGAAATACCTGACAAACACCTGACAAGCACCTGACAAACACCTGACAAACACCTGACAAACACCTGACAAACACCTGACAACTACCTGACAAACACCTGACAAACACCTGACAAACACCTGACAACTACCTGACAAACACCTGACAAACACCTGACAAACACCTGACAAACACCTGACGAACACCTGACAACTACCTGACAAACACCTGACAACTACCTGACAAACACCTGACAAACACCTGACAACTACCTGACAAACACCTGACAAACACCTGACAACTACCTGACAAACACCTGACAAACACCTGACAACTACCTGACAAACACCTGACAAACACCTGACAACTACCTGACAAACACCTGACAAACACCTGACAAACACCTGAGATACCTGACAAACACCTGACAAATACCTGACAAACACCTGACAACTACCTGACAAACACCTGACAAACACCTGACAAACACCTGACAACTACCTGACAAACACCCAACAAACACCTGACAAACACCTGACAAATACCTGAAAACTACCTGACAAACACCTGACAAACACCTGACAACTACCTGACAACTACCTGACAAACACCTGACAAACACCTGACAAACACCTGACAAACACCTGACAACTACCTGACAACTACCTGACAAACACCTGACAAACACCTGACAAACACCTGACAAACACCTGACAAACACCTGACAAACACCTGACAAACACCTGACAAACACCTGACAAACAACTGACAAACACCTGACAACTACCTGACAAACACCTGAGATACTTGACAAACACCTGACAAACACCTGACAAACACCTGACAAACACCTGACAACTACCTGACAAACATCTGAGATACTTGACAAATACCTGACAAACACCTGACAAACACCTGACAAACACCTGACAACTACCTGACAAACACCTGACAAACACCTGACAAACACCTGACAAACACCTGACAACTACCTGACAAACACCTGACAACTACCTGACAAACACCTGACAACTACTTGACAAATACCTGACAAACACCTGACAACTACCTGACAAACACCTGAGATACTTGACAAATACCTGACAAACACCTGACAAACACCTGACAAACACCTGACAAACACCTGACAACTACCTGACAAACACCTGAGATACTTGACAAATACCTGACAAACACCTGACAAACACCTGACAACTACCTGACAAACACCTGACAAACACCTGACAAACACCTGACAACTACCTGACAAACACCTGACAAACACCTGACAAACACCTGACAAACACCTGACAAACACCTGACAAACACCTGACAAACACCTGACAAACACCTGACAACTACCTGACAAACACCTGAGATACTTGACAAATACCTGACAAACACCTGACAAACACCTGACAACTACCTGACAAACACCTGACAACTACCTGACAAACACCTGACAAACACCTGACAAACACCTGACAAACACCTGACAAACACCTGACAAACACCTGACAAATACCTGACAAACACCTGACACACATCAAATAAACACCTGACAACTACCTGACAAACAGCTGACAAACACCTGACAACTACTTGACAAACACCCAATAAACACCTGACAACTACCTGACAACTACCTGACAAACACCCGACAAACACCTGACAACTACCTGACAAACACCTGGCAACTACCTGACAAACACCTGACAACTACTTGACAACTACCTGACAAACACCTGACAAACATCTGACAAACACCTGACAAACACCTGACAACTACCTGACAACTACCTGACAACTACTTGACAACTCCCTGACAAACACCTGACAAACATCTGACAAACACCCGACAAACACCTGACAACTACCTGACAAACACCTGGCAACTACCTGACAAACACCTGACAACTACCTGACAACTACCTGACAAACACCTGACAAACACCTGACAACTACTTGACAAACACCTGAAAAACACCTGCCAAACACCTGAAAAACACCTGACAAACAGCTGACAACTACCTGACAAACACCTGACAAACACCTGAGATACCTGACAAACACCTGAGATACATGACAAAAACGTGACAAACATGTGACAAACACCTGGCAACTACCTGACAAACACCTGACAAACATCTGACAACTACTTGACAACTACCTGACAAACACCTGACAAACACCTGACAACTACTTGACAAACACCTGAAAAACACCTGCCAAACACCTGAAAAACACCTGACAAACAGCTGACAACTACCTGACAAACACCTGAGATACATGACAAAAACGTGACAAACATGTGACAAACACCTGACAAACACTTGACAAACACCTGAGATGCCTGACAACTACCTGAGATACCTGACAAACACCTGAGATACCTGACAACTACCTGACAAATACCTGACAAACACCTGACAAACACCTGAGATACCTGACAAACACCTGAGATACCTGACAACTACCTGACAAATACCTGACAAACACCTGACAAACACCTGAGCTACCTGATAAACACCTGCCAAACACCTGACAACTACCTGACAAACACCTGAGATATTTGACAAATACCTGACCAACATCTGACAAACACCTGACAAACACCTGAGGTACCTGAAAAACACCTGACAAACACCTGAGATACCTGAAAAACACCTGACAACTACCTGACAAACACCTTACCAACACCTGCCAAACACCTGACAAACACCTGACAAACACCTGACAACTACCTGACAAACACCTGACAAACACCTGACAACTACCTGACAAACACCTTACAAACACCTGACAACTACCTGACAAACACCTGACAAACATCTGACAACTACCTGACAAACACCTGACAAACACCTGACAACTACCTGACAAACACCTGACAAACACCTGACAACTACCTGACAAACACCTTACAAACACCTGACAACTACCTGACAAACACCTGACAAACATCTGACAACTACCTGACAAACACCTGACAAACACCTGACAACTACCTGACAAACACCTGACAAACACCTGACAACTACCTGACAAACACCTGACAAACACCTGACAACTACCTGACAAACACCTGACAAACACCTGACAAACACCTGACAAACACCTGACAAACACCTGACAACTACCTGACAAACACCTGACAAACACCTGAGATACCTGACAAACATGTGGAAAATGATACTCAGCATGAAACACAAATACACAATGAAGTGTGTATTTGTGTTTCAGTAAATCTTCACGCAGAATGTTTTACATCATTTGAAACAATTTTCTTCACACATGACTTTATCTGAGGACTTAACAACAGAGAAACCAGCAAAACCCCAGAACCAGCCTGGAGACCAGAGACCCGAGACCAGAGACCAGAGACTAGAGATCAGACCCAGGGACCAGAGACCAGAGACTAGAGATCAGACCCAGGGACCAGAGCCCAGGGACCAGAGACCAGTGCCCAGGGACCAGAGATCAGATATCAGATATCAGATATCAGATATCAGATATCAGATATCAGAGATCAGAGACCAGAGACCAGAGACTAGAGACTAGAGACTAGAGACTAGAGACTAGAGACTAGAGACCAGAGATCAGAGACCAGAGACCAGAGACCAGAGACCAGAGACCAGAGACAAGAGACTAGAGACTAGAGATCAGAGACTAGAGTACAGACCCAGGAACCAGAGACCAGAGACCAGAGACCAGAGAACAGAGACTAGAGATCAGAGACCAGAGACCAGAGACTAGAGACTATAGATCAGAAGCTATAGATCAAAGACTAGATATCAGAGACCAGAGACCAGAGACCAGAGACCAGAGACCAGAGACTAGAGATCAGAAGCTAGAAATCAAAGACTAGATATCAGAGATCAGAGACCAGAGACCAGAGACCAGAGACCAGAGACCAGAGACCAGAGATCAGAGACTAGAGACTAGAGACTAGAGATCAGAGATCAGAGACCAGAGACTAGAGACTAGAGATCAGAGACCAGAAACTAGAGACTAGAGACTAGAAATCAGATACTAGAGATCAAAGACTAGAAATCAGATACTAGAGATCAAAGACTAGAGATCAGAGATCAGAGATCAGAGATCACAGATCACAGATCAGAGACTAGAGACTAGAGACTAGAGACTAGAGACCAGAGATCAGAGACCAGAAATCATAGACCAGAGATCAGAGACTAGAGATCAGAGATCAGAGACCAGAGACCAGAGACCAGAGACTAGAGATCAAAGACTAGAGATCAGAGATCAGAGATCAGAGATCAGAGATTAGAGATCATAGACTAAAGAACAGAGACTAGAGACTAGAGACCAGAGATCAGAGATCAGAGGTCAGAGACTAGAGATCAGAGACTAGAGACTAGAGATCAGAGATCAGAGATCAGAGACTAGAGACTAGAGACTAGAGACTAGAGACCAGAGACCAGAGACTAGACATCAGAGATCAAAGACAAGAGATCCGAGATCAGAGATCAGCGATCAGAGACTAGAGAACAGAGACCAGAGACTAGAGATCAGAGACCAGAAATCAGAGACCAGAGATAAGAGACTAAAGATCAGATATCAGAGACTAGATACTAGAGATTATAGACTAGAGACTAGAGATCAAAGACTACAGACTAGAGACTAGAGATCAGAGACCAGAGACCAGAAATCCGAGACTAGAGATCAGAGACCAGAGACTAGAGACAAGAGACTGGAGACTAGAAATCAGATACTAGGGATCAAAGACTAGAGATCAGAGGTCAAAGACTAGAGATCAGAGACTAGAGATCAGAGACTAAAGACTAGAGAGTAGAGATCAGAGATCAGAGACCAGAGACCAGAGACCAGGAATCAGGGACAAGAGATCAGAGACTAGAGACTAGAGATCAGAGAACAGAAATCAGAAACTAGAGAACAGAGACTAGAGATCAGAGACCAGAGAGTAGAAATCAGATACTAGAGATAAAAGACTAGAGATCAGAGATCAAAGACTAGAGATCAGAGATCAGAGACTAGAGATCAGAGACTAGAGATCAGAGATCAGAGAACAGAAATCAGAGACCAGAGATCAGAGACTAGAGACTAGAGACTAGAGACTAGAGACTAGAGATCAGAGACCAGAGACCAGAGACTAGAGATCAGAGACCAGAAATCCGAGACTAGAGATCAGAGACCAGAGATCAGCGATCAGAGACTAGAGAACAGAGACCAGAGACTAGAGATCAGAGACCAGAAATCAGAGACCAGAGATAAGAGACTAAAGATCAGATATCAGAGACTAGATACTAGAGATTATAGACTAGAGACTAGAGATCAAAGACTACAGACTAGAGACTAGAGATCAGAGACCAGAGACCAGAAATCCGAGACTAGAGATCAGAGACCAGAGACTAGAGACAAGAGACTGGAGACTAGAAATCAGATACTAGGGATCAAAGACTAGAGATCAGAGATCAAAGACTAGAGATCAGAGATCAGAGACTAGAGATCAGAGACTAGAGATCAGAGATCAGAGAACAGATATCAGAGACCAGAGATCAGAGACTAGAGACTAGAGACTAGAGACTAGAGATCAGAGACCAGAGACCAGAGACCAGAGACTAGAGATCAGAGACCAGAAATCCGAGACTAGAGATCAGAGACCAGAGATCAGCGATCAGAGACTAGAGAACAGAGACCAGAGACTAGAGATCAGAGACCAGAAATCAGAGACCAGAGATAAGAGACTAAAGATCAGATATCAGAGACTAGATACTAGAGATTATAGACTAGAGACTAGAGATCAAAGACTACAGACTAGAGACTAGAGATCAGAGACCAGAGACCAGAAATCCGAGACTAGAGATCAGAGACCAGAGACTAGAGACAAGAGACTGGAGACTAGAAATCAGATACTAGGGATCAAAGACTAGAGATCAGAGGTCAAAGACTAGAGATCAGAGATCAGAGATCAGAGACTAAAGACTAGAGAGTAGAGATCAGAGATCAGAGACCAGAGACCAGAGACCAGGAATCAGGGACAAGAGATCAGAGACTAGAGACTAGAAATCAGAAACTAGAGAACAGAGACTAGAGATCAGAGACCAGAGAGTAGAAATCAGATACTAGAGATAAAAGACTAGAGATCAGAGATCAAAGACTAGAGATCAGAGATCAGAGACTAGAGATCAGAGACTAGAGATCAGAGATCAGAGATCAGAGAACAGAAATCAGAGACCAGAGATCAGAGACTAGAGACTAGAGACTAGAGACTAGAGATCAGAGACCAGAGACCAGAGACTAGAGATCAGAGACCAGAAATCCGAGACTAGAGATCAGAGACCAGAGACTAGAGATCAGAGATCAGAGATCAGAGATCAGAGATCAGAGATCAGAGATCAGAGATCAGAGATCAGAGATCAGAGACTAGAGATCAGAGACTAGAGACTAGAGACTAGAGACTAGAGACTAGAGACTAGAGACCAGAGACCAGAGTACAGAGACTCGAGATCAGAGACCAGAAATCAGAGACCTGAGATCAGAGACTAGAGATCAGAGACCAGAGACTAGAGACTAGAGACTAGAAATCAGATACTTGGGATCAAAGACAAGAGATCAGAGGTCAAAGACTAGAGATCAGAGATCAGAGATCAGAGACTAGAGATCAGAGACTAGAGACTAGAGACTAGAGACCAGCGATCAGAGACTAGAGATCAGAGATCAGAGACCAGAGACTGGGAATCAGGGACAAGAGATCAGAGACTAGAGACCAGAGACTTGGGACTAGAGACTAGAGACTAGAGACTAGAGACCAGAGACCAGAGACCAGAGACTAGAGTCTAGAGACTAGAGACTACAAATCAGATACTAGAGATAAAAGACTAGAGATCAGAGATCAAAGACTAGAGATCAGAGATTAGAGACTAGAGACTAGAGACTAGAGACTAGAGACTAGAGACTAGAGACCAGAGACTAGAGATCAGAGAACAGAAATCAGAGACTAGAGATCAGAGACTAGAGATTTGAGACTAGAGATTAGAGACTAGAGACTAGAGACTAGAGATCAGAGACCAGAGACTAGAGACTAGAGATCAAAGACTAATGATCAGAGATCAGAGACCAGAGACTAGAGATTAGAGATCATAGACTAAAGACCAGAGACCAGAGACTAGAGACTAGAGACTAGAGACCAGAGACCAGAGATCAGATATCAGAGGTCAGAGATCAGAGATCAGAGATCAGAGACTAGTAACTAGAGAATAGAGACCAGAGATCAGAGATCAGAGATCAGAGATCAGAGATCAGAGACTAGACATCAGAGATCAAAAGACCAGAGATCAGAGATCAGAGACTAGAGACTAGAGACCAGAGACTAGAGATCAGAGACAAGACACTAGAGACTAGAGACCAGGGATCAGGGACCAGAGACTAGAGACTAGGGACTAGAGACTAGAGACTAGAGACCAGAGACCAGAGACTAGAGATCAGAGAACAGAAATCAGAAATCAGAGACCAGAGACTAGAGACTAGAGATTAGAGACTAGAAACTAGAGATCAGAGACCAGAAATCCGAGACTAGAGATCAGAGACCAGAGACTAAAGATCAGAGATCAGAGACTAGAGACTAGAGACTAGAGACTAGAGACTAGAGACCAGAGACCAGAGACCAGAGACTCGAGATCAGAGACCAGAGACCAGAAATCAGAGATCAGAGACTAAAGATCAGAGATCAGAGATCAGAGATCAGAGACTAGAGATCAGAGACCAGAGACCAGAAATCCGAGACTAGAGATCAGAGACCAGAGACCAGAGACCAGAGACCAGAGACTAGAGATCAGAGATCAGAGATCAGAGATCAGAGATCAGAGATCAGAGGCTAGAGACCAGAGACCAGAGACCAGAGACCAGAGATTAGAGATCATAGACTAAAGACCAGAGACCAGAGACTAGAGACTAGAGACTAGAGACTAGAGACCAGATATCAGAGATCAGAGATCAGAGATCAGAGATCAGAGATCAGAGATCAGAGATCAGAGACTAGAGACTAGAGACTAGAGACTAGAGACCAGAGACCAGAGTACAGAGACTCGAGATCAGAGACCAGAAATCAGAGACCAGAGATCAGAGACTAGAGATCAGAGACCAGAGACTAGAGACTAGAGACTAGAAATCAGATACTTGGGATCAAAGACAAGAGATCAGAGGTCAAAGACTAGAGATCAGAGATCAGAGATCAGAGACTAGAGATCAGAGACTAGAGACTAGAGACTAGAGACTAGAGACTAGAGACTAGAGACTAGAGACCAGCGATCAGAGACTAGAGATCAGAGATCAGAGACCAGAGACTGGGAATCAGGGACAAGAGATCAGAGACTAGAGACCAGAGACTTGGGACTAGAGACTAGAGACTAGAGACTAGAGACCAGAGACCAGAGACCAGAGACTAGAGACTAGAGCTCAGAGAACAGAAATCAGAGACTAGAGAACACAGACTAGAGATCAGAGACCAGAGACTAGAGACCAGAGACCAGAGACTCAAGATCAGAGACCAGAAATCAGAGACCAGAGATCGGAGATCAGAGACTAGAGATCAGAGATCAGAAGTCAGAGACTAGAGACTAGAGACTAGAGACTAGAGATTAGAGATTAGAGATCAGAGACCAGAGACCAGAGATCAGAGATCAGAGACCAGAGACCAGAGACCAGAGACCAGAGATCAGAGACCAGAAATCAGAGACCAGAGATCAGAGACTAGAGATCAGAGATCAGAGACTAGAGATCAGAGACAAGAGACTAGAGACTAGAGATCAAAGACTAATGATCAGAGATCAGAGACCAGAGACTAGAGATTAGAGATCATAGACTAAAGACCAGAGACCAGAGACTAGAGACTAGAGACTAGAGACCAGAGACCAGAGATCAGATATCAGAGGTCAGAGATCAGAGATCAGAGATCAGAGACTAGTAACTAGAGAATAGAGACCAGAGATCAGAGATCAGAGATCAGAGATCAGAGATCAGAGACTAGACATCAGAGATCAAAAGACCAGAGATCAGAGATCAGAGACTAGAGACTAGAGACCAGAGACTAGAGATCAGAGACAAGACACTAGAGACTAGAGACCAGGGATCAGGGACCAGAGACTAGAGACTAGGGACTAGAGACTAGAGACTAGAGACTAGAGACCAGAGACCAGAGACTAGAGATCAGAGAACAGCAATCAGAGACCAGAGACTAGAGACTAGAGATTAGAGACTAGAAACTAGAGATCAGAGACCAGAAATCCGAGACTAGAGATCAGAGACCAGAGACTAAAGATCAGAGATCAGAGACTAGAGACTAGAGACTAGAGACCAGAGACCAGAGACCAGAGACTAAAGATCAGAGATCAGAGATCAGAGACTAGAGATCAGAGACCAGAGACCAGAAATCCGAGACTAGAGATCAGAGACCAGAGACCAGAGACTAGAGATCAGAGATCAGAGATCAGAGATCAGAGGCTAGAGACCAGAGACCAGAGATTAGAGATCATAGACTAAAGACCAGAGACCAGAGACTAGAGACTAGAGACCAGATATCAGATATCAGATATCAGATATCAGAGGTCAGAGATCAGAGACTAGAGACTAGAGACTAGAGACTAGACATCAGAGATCAAAGACCAGAGATCAGAGATCAGAGACTAGAGACCAGAGACCAGAGACTAGAGATCAGAGACAAGACACTAGAGACTAGAGACCAGAAATCAGAGACCAGAAATCAGAAAATCAGAAATCAGATACCAGAGATCAGAGACTAGACATCAGAGATCAAAGACAAGAGATCAGAGATCAGAGACTAGAGACTAGAGACTAGAGACTAAAAACTAGAGACTAGAGACTAGAGACCAGAGATCAGAGACAAGACACTCAAGACTAGAGACCAGGGATCAGGGACTAGAGTCTAGAGACTAGAGACTAGAGACCAAAGACTAGAGACTAAAGACTAGAGACCAGAAATCAGAGACCAGAGACCACAGATCAGAGACTAGAGATCAGAGACCAGAGATCAGAGACTAAAGACTAGAGATTAGAGATCAGAGACCAGAGACCAGGAATCAGGGACAAGAGTTCAGAGACTAGAGACCAGAGACTTGGGACTAGAGACTAGTGACCAGAGACCAGAGACCAGGAATCAGGAATCAGGAATCAGGGACCAGGGACCAGAGATCAGAGACTAGAGACTAGAGACTAGAGATCAGGAATCAGGGACCAGGGACCAGAGACCAGGAATCAGGAATCAGGAATCAGGGACCAGGGACCAGGGACCAGGGACCAGGGACCAGAGATCAGAGATCAGAGACTAGAGACTAGAGATCAGAGACTAGATACCAAAGACCAGAGATTAGAGACACACAAGAGACCAGACGAGTCTTACCTGGTGTTGAAGACGGACGAGGACGCAGAAGATCCAGAGACTCAAACTACTCCTCCCTGACACACCTGTCCATCACAGGTCCGGTCCTCTCCAACTGTCTCTCCCCACGATCACCTGTCCACGCTGCGACACGAGCCACGAACAAGTCTTCTCTGCGACGCATGTCCGAGAGTCACATCCACGAGAGTCACATCCACGAGAGTCACATCCACGAGAGTCACATCCACGAGAGTCACATCCACGAGAGTCACATCCACGAGAGTCACATCCACGAGTCAGAATAACCCGCAGACACCCACGAGCGTCACTCCTTCTTCTTCTTCTGCTTCTCTTGTGTCATCGGAACAAAAACACTGTGGAGCTCCGGGGAGGAGGAGGAGGAGGAGGAGAGCAGGAGCGAGAAAAGGAGACACAGAAGGAGACACTGAAGGAGACACAGAAGGAGACACAGAAGGAGGTCCAGTCACAGAAAGATTCGAGCTGCAGCGAACATCTCAGATCCTGTGGACGAGACAAAACCAGAAGCGGAGTCTGGCTCGCACTGGAATGGCATCGATCAATTATGAGTTTGGTGGTCACGTGGTGTCAGTGGGCGTGACTTGAGAACTTTATGAGGACAAACACGTGACCACACGAAAAATATGAATTATATTTAATAAACAAAGTAAAACTTAAAAATGTTGAATCAATAAAGAAATAAAATACAAATGTTGAACATTAAACGATTAAAGTTATTCTGTGATTTCATTGTTTTTCTTTTACCTCTGTTCATCAGTTCATATGTTCATCAGTTCATCTATACATCAGTTCATCTGTTCATCTATACATCAGTTCATCTGTTCATCTATACATCAGTTAATCAGTTCATCTGTTCGTCTGTTCATCTGTTCATCTGTTCATCTGTTCATCTATACATCTGTTCATCTGTTCATCTGTTCATCTGTTCATCTGTTCATCTGTTCATCTGTTCATCTGTTCATCTGTTCATCTGTTCATCAGTTCATATGTTCTTCAGTTCATCTATACATCAGTTCATCTGTTCATCTGTTCATCTGAACATCAGTTCATATGTTCATCAGTTCATCTATACATCAGTTCATCTGTTCATCTGTTCATCTGTTCATCTGAACATCAGTTCATCGGTTCATCAGTTCATCAGTTCATCAGTTCATCGGTTCATCAGTTCATCTGTTCATCTATACATCAGTTAATCAGTTCATCTGTTCGTCAGTTCATCTGTTCATCTGTTCATCTGAACATCAGTACATCAGTTCATCAGTTCATCAGTTCATCATTTCATCAGTTCATCGGTTCATCAGTTAATTTGTTTATCAGTTCATCAGTTCATCAGTTCATTTGTTTATCAGTTCATCAGTTCATCAGTTCATCAGTTCATCTGTTCATCTGTTCATCTGTTCATCAGTTCATCAGTTCATCAGATCATCTGTTCATCAGTTTATTTGTTCATCAGTACATAAGGTAAGGTAAGGTAAGGTAAAACTTTATTGATCCCTCAGGAGGTCTCCTTCGGGAAATTGTTTTTTACCAATAGCCAGCAATTTTTTCATAAACAATAAAAAATAATATATAAAAAATAAAATAATAAGAAGAACATAAAGAGGAAGAACAAGATGATACAATCTAAGTCTAAAGATAAAGATAAAGAACATAGATCAAAGAAAAACAACAAAGACAAAGATACAAAGACTAACAGAACATCCAGATACTTTCACTTCTGCCCCCGAACTCAGAATTGTACAATTTAATAGCCCGAGGAATGAATGAGTCCCTGAGTCTATTAGTGTTGCATCATGGGAGGAGCATTCATGCTTCATCTGCTTCTCTGCTCACTGATGACAGTGTTCAGAGGATGATGATCATGATGGACAGTAGTTTGTTCAATGATCTCAGCAACTGTCACCAGTGAGTCCAGCTTCATTCCAACCACAGAGCTTCTGATCAACCTGTTGACCTGTTGACACTCCTCTTGGACACATTCCCACCCCAACACACCACAGCATAGAACACTGGCCACCACAGACTGGTAGAACATGCAGAGGAGCTTCTTGCAGATGTTAAATGATCGAAGCCTCCTCAGAAAGTACAGTCTACTCTGAACCTTCTTATACACATGGTCTGTATTGCAGGACCAGTCCAGTTTGGACTGGACCTCCCGAAGTCCAAGACCAGCTCCTTGGTCTTTGAGGTGTTCAGCTGCAAGTGGTTCCTCTCACTCCAGTCCACAAAGTCACGTATCAGACTCCTATACTCGTCTTCGCTGTTGTCCCTGATGCATCCAACAATGTCAGTGTCGTCAGCATACTTCTGGACGAGACTCAGCTCTGAGTTGTAGCAGAAGTCTGAAGTGTAGATGGTGAAGAGGAGAGGGGCCAGTACTGTCCCCTGAGGTCCTCCTGTACTGCACACCACAGTGTCAGACGTGATGTCCTTCAGCCTGACATACTGTGGTCGATCAGTAAAATAGTCCGTAATCCAGGAGACCAGACCAGGGTCCACATGCATCTTAGTCAGTTTGTCCTGCAGCAGAGTGGGTTGGATAGTGTTGAAGGCACTAGAAAAGTCCAGGAACAGGATTCTCACTGAACCGCTTCCTTTATCCAAGTGGGAGTAGGTCCGATGCAGGAGGTGAAGGATGGCATCTTCCACACCAACTGCTGGCTGGTAGGCAAACTGCAGGGGGTCTTGCGCGTGCTGGACTTGTGGCCTGAGATGTTTGAGGACCAGCCGCTCCAGTGTCTTAATCAGCTGCGAAGTCAGTGCCACCGGTCTGTAATCATTCAGCTCGGTCGGATCTTTTTAGGGACTGAAACGATACAGGAAGTCTTCCACAGAGTTGGTACTTTCTCCAGCCGTAGACTGAGGTTGAAGACATGCTGGAGCGGCTCAGCTAGTTCAGCAGGTCTTTAGCAGCCGAGCAGACACCTTATCAGGACCAGCAGCCTTCCCTGGACGAATCCTCCGAAGTACATCCTGTACCTGGAGTGAGGTGAAGCTGGGAAGTGGTTGTGTGGAGCTGAGGGGGGCACAAGAAGGTGGGGCAGGTCCTGAGGTGGGCAGCAGTGAGGGTGAGGCGACCTGCTCAAACCTGTTGAAAAAGTTGTTCAGTCCATCTGCTTCTCCTCCAACCTCCTCCTGTAGGTGTCCTTTGCCTCCCTCAAGCATCGCTTCACCTCCTGCTGAGCTTATCTCATGACGTCCCTGTCTCTGCTCCTGAAAGCCACTTTCTTCCTGTTAAGGACATCCTTGACCTCCTTTGTTACCCACGGTTTATTATTAGGGTAACAGCGGACAGTCATAGTAGAGGCGACAACGTCCAAGCAGAAATTTAAATAATCTGTTAGACAGTGTGTCTGTCCCTCGATGTCCTCACCATGAGACCTCAGCAGCACATCCCAGTCTGTTGTTTCAAAGCAGTCTCTGATGGCGTCCTCCACAGCTGGTGTCCACTTTCTGATTGTCTTAGTGGTCACAGTCTGTCTCTGCACCAGAGGAATGTACTGTGACTGAAGGTTGACCAGGTTATGATCGGACCTTCCAAGTGGAGGAAGAGGTTTGGCTCTGTAGGCGTCCTTCAAGTTGGAATAAAGAAGGTCAATTGTCCTGTTATTCCTGGTGGGACAATCCACAGCCTGATGGAAAGTAGGCAGAGTAGAGTCCAGGTTGATCAAAGTCTCCAGAGATGATGATAAACGCGTCAGGATGTTGATTCTGAAGTCGAGCTGTCATTGTGTGGATCTTCTCACAGGCAGATGGCGCCGCAGCGCTCGCAGGAATGTAGACACACAGCGCGATCACGTGACTGAACTCACGCGGTAGATAATATGGACGCATGCTGACAACAGTTCTACATCTTGACGACACGAGACTTTCTTCACAGTAACGTGTCCCGGACTACACCAGCGTTTATTCACGTACATGATCAGACCTCCTGCTCTGACGGAGCTGAAACCAGGCAGGTCCACGAGTGAGTCCGGAGTCAGTGAGTGAGCCACGTCTCAGAATCAGAATCAGAATCAGAAAACCTTTATTAGTCCCGCGAGGGGAAATTCGGTTTAACAGCAGCGAGAGAAATAAAAACACCCAGAAATAAAAACGAGAAAGAAAATCTAAATAGAATAAAAGATAAATCTGCGCTATATAATATATACACAATCATATTTACATAAATAACAAGAGGTGCAGTTAAATAGTTATCTTGGTGTGTTCTTGTTGTGGAGTCTGATGGCAGCAGGAGGAAGGAGGTACCTCTCCCTCACACACCTGGGATGGAGCATCCTATCACTGATGGAGCTCCTCAATGCCCTCAGTGTGTGCTGGAGAGGGTGAGACAAGTTCCTCCTCATGGAGCCCAGCTTGCTCCGTATCCTCCCTCCAGTCACTTCCTCCACAGGATCCAGGGGGCGCCCTAGGACGTAACCGGCCTTCTTAATAAGGCTGTCCAGTTTATCCTTTACTGTCATGCTGCTCCCCCAGCAGACCACACCGTTGAAGATGGCAGAGGCCACTACTGAGTCATAGAATGACTTCAGGAGTGGCCCCCGGACACCAAACGACCTCAACCTCCGGAGCAGGTAGAGTCTACTCCGCCCTTTGTTATAAAGAGCAGCAGTGTTATCCACCCAGTCCAGGCGGTTGTTGAGGTGAACACCCAGGAACTTGTAAGTCGTGACAATCTCAATGTCCTGTCCCTGGATGTTCAGTGGTGAGGGGGAGATGGAGGGACACCGCCGGAAATCCACAATCAACTCCTTAGTTTTGCTGGAGTTGATCTGGAGGTGGTTTTCCAAGCACCAGTCAACAAAGTCCTGGACAAGTCCCCGGTACGGCCCGTCATCCCCGTCCTTAATGAGGCCGACGATGGCGGAGTCGTCCGAGAACTTCTGCAGGTGACTGTTGGGAGACAGGTGTTGGAAGTCTGCAGTGTACAGTGAAAAAAGGAACGGTGCTAACACTGTTCCCTGGGGGACCCCTACACTGCACAGTACAGTCCTCGAAACACCATCCCGGGTCCTCACGAACTGTGGACGGTTGGTGAGGTAGTCCACAATCCAGTCCGTGAGGTGAGTGTCCGCTCCAGACAGCTCCAGCTTGTCCCTCAGGATGTCTGACCTGATGGTATTGAAAGCACTGCTTAGATCCAGGAAAAGGATCCTCACAGTGCTTACAGGCGACTCCAGGTGAGAAAGAGCTCGGTGGAGAAGGAAGATGATGGCGTCCTCCACGCCGATGTCAGGTTGGTAGGCAAACTGCAATGGATCCATGGAGGAGCGCACCAGAGGACTCAGGTAACTAAGGACCAGCCGCTCCAGAGCCTTCATAAGGTGGGATGTCAAGGCCACAGGTCTGTAGCAGCTGGGATCCTTAGGGTGCTGAGTCTTCGGCACCGGTACCACACAGGACGTCTTCCACAGTAGTGGAACTCTTCCCAGGGTCAAGCTCATGTTGAACAGAAGTCCAACAATTTCACTTAACTGGTCAGAGCACGTCCTGAGTACTTTGCCACCGATGCCGTCTGGTCCAGGGGCCTTTGTTGTCCTGGTTCTCCTGAGCTGATTTCTCACCTGGAGAGGTGTGAGGGACAGGGTGGGGTGGGGGGGCATTGTCCCCTGTGGAGTCAGCGGGGGGGCTGAAACAATACAAGCTCGGGGGGGAGGAGAAGGTAAAAGAAGAGGTGTGAATGGTTGAGCAGGGGGGGGAGCCGACACCTCAAACCTTGAAAAATAACTGTTTAAGTTGTCGGCCCAATTTTTATCCCCCGCCGCTACAGAGAGCCTGGTCTGATGTCCGGATATGGATTTCAAACCTCTCCAGACATCTCTGGTGTTGTTGTTGGCCAGACTCTCTTCCATCTTCCTCCTGTACCTCTCCTTTCCCTCCCTGATCTTTCTTCTCAGCTCCTTCTGGACTGCCATCAGATCCTCTTTGTTTCCCGACCTAAAGACTCTCTTCTTCTCCTTTAAGAGAGTCTTTATATTAGGATTAATCCAGGGTTTGTTGTTGGAGAAGCATCGTACAGTTCTGGTTGGTACAATGCTCTCCACACAGAAGTTTATGTAGTCCGTGACACATGAAGTTAGTCCGTCAATATCCTCCTTGTGGGACTCACTGAAGATGCTCCAGTCCGTGGTCTCAAAGCAGACCTGCAGAGCTTCCTCAGCTTCTTCAGACCACTTCTTGACTGAGCGAGTCACTGCTGGTTGCCTGCTCACAAGTGGCTTGTAAACAGGTAGGAGATGGACCAGACAGTGGTCAGCTCGTCCCAAAATCCCAAGATCTCCGTGAAGATCAACAAGCTGCTCTCTCTGTAGATTCAATTCAATTCAATTCAATTCAATTTTATTTCAAGTGTCTTATCATAACAAAGTTATCTCAAGACACTATACAGTTGAAATAAGACTACAGTTGATTAAGGAAAAATAGATCCAGCAATTCAACAAAGAGCAAGAAACAAAACACTGTACAGTGAGCAATGGCGAGGAAAAACTTCCTTTTAGAAGCAGAAACCTCGAGCGGAACCCGACTCATTGTTGACGGCCTGCCGCTTTGACCGGCTGGGAGGAAGGATGGGGGGGTAGACAGATGGATAAGGAGAGGAGTGAGGGAGGATATAGTGAGAGAAAAGAGGAGAGTGTAGGAGGGTCCATGGGGGTGCTGGAGAGAACTCGGGATCTGATCACGTGGTGAAGATCCTGGATCAGCAGCTGCTCTGGAGGTGGATCCCTGGATCAGCAACAGCTCTGGAGGTGGATCCCTGGATCAGCAGCAGCTCTGGAGGTGGATCCCTGGGGCTCCGGGAGAGAAATAAAAAGGTGTGGGTTTGGGACAAATGTATACAATACACAGGTATACAGACTCCGGTGACGGGTGAAGATATATAGAGGGGAGAGGGGGGGGGGGTTGAAATAGCCAGGCCAGAGGGCACATACCTAGCACAGCAGATCCACTGGTTGTTGAGGGCAGACAGCTTGTCCATCTTATTCGTCAGTGAATTGACGTTCATCGTGATCGTTGGGATCGTTGGTCTCTGATTGTCCATTAGCTTAGCCTTTAGCCTCTTTCCTGCTCTACAGCCTCGGTAGCGGCGCTGAAGTTCGATCGGGATCTCGTGACGATCTCCAGCCCGTGCCATTGACTTCAGCGACAGTAGATCCTCTCTTGAGTAAACAAGACGATTCTCCCCATGTTCAAAAGTATCCATCTAAAAAATTATAGTAAAAAAAAATGAATAAAAACAGAAAGTTATAGAAATTGCTGCGGAGCTACTGGAGAGGCAGCCGTCCTCGTCGGCGCCTTTAATCTCATCCTTTAAGTTCATCTGTTCATCAGTTCATCAGTTCATCAGTTCATCAGTTCATCTGTTCAGCTGTTCATCAGTTCATCAGTTCATCTGTTCATCTGTTCATCTGTTCATCTGTTCATCAGTTCATCAGTTCATCTGTTCATCTGTTCATCAGTTCATCTGTTCATCAGTTCATCAGTTCATCTGTTAATCAGTTCATCAGTTCATCTGTTCATCTGTTCATCAGTTCATCTGTTCATCAGTTCATCAGTTAATCTGTTAATCTGTTCATCAGTTCATCAGTTCATCTGTTCATTTGTTCATCAGTTCATCAGTTCATCAGTTCATCAGTTCATCAGTTCATCTATACATCAGTTCATCTGTTCATCAGTTCATCAGTTCATCAGTTCATCAGTTCATCTGTTAATCAGTTCATCAGTTCATCTGTTCATCTGTTCATCAGTTCATCTGTTCATCAGTTCATCAGTTAATCTGTTAATCTGTTCATCAGTTCATCAGTTCATCTGTTCATTTGTTTATCAGTTCATCAGTTCATCAGTTCATCAGTTCATCAGTTCATCTATACATCAGTTCATCTGTTCATCAGTTCATCAGTTCATCAGTTCATCAGTTCATCTGATCATCAGTACATCAGTTCATCTATACATCAGTTCATCAGTTCATCAGTTCATCAGTTCATCAGTTCATCAGTTCATCAGTTCATCAGTTCATCAGTTCATCAGTTCATCAGTTCATCAGTTCATCAGTTAATCAGTTAATCTGTTCATCTGTGACCCGGGGGACCTGGGCCGGTGCCTGGCCATTGTTCCCCCGGGCTCATGCGGTGGCACTCAACCCGGCTACTGGTCGTGTCCGCAGGGTATTGGGGGGGGTTCCGCCGCCGCTGCTGTGGTGGATCCCCATCTCCTTGACTCGGTCCCCTGCTATGGACTTGGTGGCGGCCTGACGGTCTGGGGTCCTCCGTCGCCCGGCCTGGCCCCGGGGCTCTATGCCCTGACTGGTTCTTCTGGCTGCCCCTCTGCCCCGGTGCCTGCGCCTGGTGCCTCCCCCTCTCTGCTTCCTCGGTCGTCCTCGCCTTCTCGCTGGTGTTTGGGGTCGGCTCTGGTGGTTATCTCGCCTGCCGGGTCCTGGTCTCCCGCGGGTTCCTGCCGTGGCTTGGGCCCCTGTGTCTGGATCTGCTGTGCTAGGTATGTGCCCTCTGGCCTGGCTATTTCAACCCCCCCCCCCCCTCTATATATCTTCACCCGTCACCGGAGTCTGTATACCTGTGTATTGTCTACATTTGTCCCAAACCCACACCTTTTTATTTCTCTCCCGGAGCCCCAGGGATCCACCTCCAGAGCTGCTGCTGATCCAGGGATCCACCTCCAGAGCTGCTGCTGATCCAGGGATCCACCTCCAGAGCTGCTGCTGATCCAGGGATCCACCTCTAGAGCTGCTGCTGATCCAGGGATCCACCTCCAGAGCTGTTGCTGATCCAGGGATCCACCTCCAGAGCTGCTGCTGATCCAGGGATCCACCTCCAGAGCTGCTGCTGATCCAGGGATCCACCTCCAGAGCTGCTGCTGATCCAGGGATCCACCTCCAGAGCTGTTGCTGATCCAGGGATCCACCTCCAGAGCTGCTGCTGATCCAGGGATCCACCTCCAGAGCTGCTGCTGATCCAGGATCCACCTCCAGAGCTGCTGCTGATCCAGGGATCCACCTCCAGAGCTGCTGCTGATCCAGGATCTTCACCACGTGATCAGATCCCGAGTTCTCTCCAGCAACCCCATGGACCCTCCTACACTCTCCTCTTTTCTCTCACTATATCCTCCCTCACTCCTCTCCTTATCCATCTGTCTACCCCCCCATCCTTCCTCCCAGCCGGTCAAAGCGGCAGGCCGTCAACAATGAGTCTGGTTCTGCTCGAGGTTTCTGCTTCTAAAAGGAAGTTTTTCCTCTCCATTGCTCACTGTACAGTGTTTTGTTTCTTGCTCTTTGTTGAATTGCTGGATCTATTTTTCCTTAATCAACTGTAGTCTTATTTCAACTGTATAGTGTCTTGAGATAACTTTGTTATGATAAGACACTTGAAATAAAATTGAATTGAATTGAATCTGTTCATCAGTTCATCTGTTCATCAGTTCATCAGTTCATCAGTTCATCAGTTCATCTGTTCATCAGTTCATCAGTTCATCTGATCATCAGTACATCAGTTCATCTATACATCAGTTCATCAGTTCATCTGTTCATCAGTTCATCTATACATCTGTTTGTTTGTTTATCAGTTCATCAGTTCATCTGTTCATCAGTTCATCAGTTCATCTGTTCATATGTTCATATGTTCATATGTTCATCAGTTCATCAGTTTATCTGTTCATATGTTCATCAGTCCATCAGTCCATCAGTCTATCAGTTCATCTATACATCAGTTCATCAGTTCATCAGTTCATCAGTTCATCAGTCCATCAGTTCATCAGTTCATCTATACATCAGTTCATCAGTTCATCAGTTAATCTATACATCAGTTCATCTGTTCATCAGTTCATCTATACATCAGTTTGTTTGTTTATCAGTTTATCAGTTCATATGTTCATCAGTTCATCTGTTCATCTGTTCATCTGTTCATCAGTTCATCTGTTCATCTGTTCATCTGTTCATCTGTTCATCTGTTCATCAGTTCATCTATACATCAGTTCGTTTGTTTATCAGTTCATCAGTTCATATGTTCATCAGTTCATCTGTTCATATGTACATCAGTTCATATGTTCATCAGTTCATCTGCTCATCTGTTCATCAGTTCATCTGTTCATATGTTCATCAGTTCATCTGCTCATCTGTTCATCTGTTCATCAGTTCATCTGTTCATCAGTTCATCAGTTCATCTGTTCATCAGTTCATCTGGTCATCTGTTCGTCTGTTCATCCGTTCATCAGTTCATCTGTTCATCAGTTCATCAGTTCATCAGTTCATCAGTTCATCAGTTCATCAGTTCATCAGTTCATCAGTTCATCTGAGGACAAACTCTCTGCTGGATGATTGACACTCATCACGTGATCACATGATGTCGTGGGGGGGCAGAGGTCACACAACACTTGTGTTAACACAACAACACACGTGTGTGAATGTTTTCAAGGTCAGTGAGTCGTTCTTCATATTCCTTCATGGTCGTCATCAATCACTGTCATCAGCACTTCCTGCTTCAGTCACATGGTCTGAGTTCTTGTTTTCTTTCTACACCGTGAGTCAAGAACACAACACACATGGAAGCACTTGAGTGTGTGTGTCTGTATGTGAGTCTGTGTGTGCGTCTGTATGTGAGTCTGTGTGTGAGTCTGTGTGTGTCTGTATGTGAGTCTCTGTGTGCGTCTGTATGTGAGTCTGTGTGTGCGTCTGTATGTGAG